>NW_025814867.1:23487500-23680000 GCF_022079265.1 Lynx rufus | reverse complement strand
TTAGAAATGGAATTTTAAGATTGCAAACAGTCATTGCTAGACTAATCTCCAAAGTGGTTCAATAGATTTATACATGCATCAGTGATTTAGGATCGTTTGTACTTTTCCAATATCTGATCAACACCTGATAAAGTTAGACTTAAAAATTCTGTCAGCAGATGGGTAAAGTGGATGCTTCGTTTTAGTGAGAATAAATAATATGTCCTCCTACTTTTATTAACCACTTATATTTCTTCTCATGAGTTTCTTGTTGATGTTCTCTGCCCATTTTTCAATCGAATTGTTTGTTTTTTCTTATTGATTTAGAGAAGTGTTTTTGTATATTTTAAATGCTAATTCTTCCCTATCTATTTAGATTGTGTGTGTGTGTTTGTAAGTGTGTTTAACAGCCCATTGTTTTTCTTTTGTTTGTTTTGTATATAGTCACTTACTGAACATTATTTAACAACTTTTAATATAGTTAAATGTATGAACTTTTCCCTCTATGATTTACGTATTTTTCATTTTGCTTAAGAAATACCCTCCAAATAAAACACTCTAACTAAATCCTCCCATATACTCTTCTAAATGTTGATGTGTTATTTTTCACACCCAGGTCTTCATTCTATCTAGAATTTGCGGTTTACCTCTTAAAATTTATACACAGGCCTATTGACCTCAATGCACACTTCAGCAACTGGATGGATCAGTCAGAATTGTATCTGGTATGAATTAAAAGCTGCATTGGAAACCAGATTTACCTCTCACCCTTAGCTCTTAGGAAAAAGAAAAATTTAGGGGCTAAATAATCATCAAAAAGGAGGGCGTGACATAGACTGAGAGGTCACAGAATCTTTCACTGAGGATATAATGTGGCATTGATCTCTGAAGGGTGAGTAGGAGAAAAGGCTGAGGCACGTGCAAAGACCCCAAGGCAAGTAGGAACATGACCTTTGGAGGAAATGAGAGGGGGCAAACATTATCAGGTGTTGACCAGGTCATGAAAAAGGCAAGTGTGGTTAAAGCAGGAGGTTAAGGGGAATGCAGTAAAGGTGGTCCTGTAAAGTTAGACCTGCCCATATTTTGCAGCCTTTGTATTTATGCCATGTTAGAGACTGGCATTTTTTCCTCAGAGAAATGAAACACTTAAATAGCTTTCAGTAAGAAAGTAGACAGATCAGATTCCATTGCATAAAATGGCCCTGGCTTCTAGGGTAGAAGGGGGTAAAGGACTATATGGGGTGATCAAGGAGGAAGCTATGCCAGGTGAAATGCTGAAGAAGCATAGACTAGGACTGTGGTGGTGGGGACGGAGAAGAGAAAGACCATAGTAGTGGTTAGAAAATTTGTGGATGATGAAGAAGCATGTTTATGGCCTGTGCAGCTATCTAGATGGAGATGTCATTGACTGAGATCAGAAATAGAAAACAGGTTAAGGATGGGGGAACAGACCATGAGTTTGGCCACAGACATGTTGAGCGTGAGTGTCTTTGAGACATTGCAGTGGAGGCTGGAAGACATCCGGGCCAGAGAGATAAGTTAGAGAGTCACAGGTATGTAGAGAGTAATTAAAGCCGGGGGCATCAGTAGATCCCCTAGGAAGAAAATTGATAGTAAGAAGGCAAGCAGCTCCAGGAACAAGTCTTGAGAACCTCTAAAACTTCAATTTGGACAGAAGAAGATTAGAAGACATTATTGAGGAGTGTTTCCATAGCTAGGGAGAAAATCAGGAGAGCATGTTGTCGTGGAATTCAGGGGCACTGATGCTTCCAACGGTCCACATCATTGACTACTACTGAGGGCTCAAGGAAAATGAGGAGAGAAATGAGCTACGGATTCAGTGACATGGAAGTCAATGTCAACTTTATTGAGTTTGGTGTAGGTACTGAGTGGTGGAAAGTATGGGACAAGAAAATTAATGGGAAGACCCTTCCTAGTAGTTTGTTTCTGTGGGTCCACCTCTGAAAATTCAAGAGAGATCTTGAGATAACCTCCAGGACTACTTGGCCTACCATCCTCCTCTTAAGTTTGGAGGGACAAGCTTTTTATGGGATTTTAAATATGGCATATAGTGTATATGAAAGGACTGGCTGGGAAAACTTGAGCAGAAGGCAAGGGTCAGAATATTCACACTCGTGGATCTGATCTCTCGGTAACACCTAGAATTTTTGTCTTTTCCTATACCTACCCAAGCTAAGGGTGAGTAAGTGTCCGAATGAACTGCTGAGCAATTTTTCCATTAATTTCTCTCCTTCGTAATTTAGGAGCTACAAATCCTCATATTTTGGGTTGCCTCTCTTGTGAACTCTTTCAGATCTCAGAGTTACTCTGAGTTCTATATTATTCCCACACAATACTTAAAAGGAAGGTAAAACCATCGTCCTGATAATGTTAACGTATAATTCCTGTGTTTTTCTTTCTTGCCAAAGCTCTAATTTTATACCGGAGTAACGTGTTTCTACTTTTACTTCTTTCAGCTCTTCTCTCATTGCACGGACATAAATTCTTATCAAAACTTTTGCTTTTCCCACTCTCGAGACGGTCCTTTACTTCTCTTAGAACAGTGGTTTTCAATGATTCCTCTTTATATTTCACATAGGCAGTGTCATATTTTCTCATGTTTCCTGTGATTTAACAAAGTTTCCCAAATGTTGTCAATTCTTTCCCTGGACAAATGGCCACTACTAAGAATAGTGGCAGTGAGGTGCAATAAGTGGTCTCTATTTACTAGGTGGACTTTTAAAAATGTTTTAATATATGACTTGAGAATGCTCCATGAAGAAAAACCCACTAACAAGGAAGACCGCTTTTATTTAAATGTCTTGTGAAAACATGCGTTTGTCGTTTCTTCTCTGGACTTTCTCCCTTGCGCTGGTGACCTCGTCAGTCACATGTCGCCAAATGGGAGAAATTAAATCTGCACCTTGGTGGCAATACTAGTTCGCGCACATTGACTGACAGCTCCTTTGTCCTTTGGCTGTCCTTTGGCTGTCCTTTGGCTGCGGGGAGGTCCTATTAAGCCATCAAAGCCCGCAACTAGCATGTGGGCAGGTCGAAGAGGAAAGAATAAAACAGAGCTCTTTTTTTGTAAAGATTTCCTTTCCTTGTTACTTTATCCTTTTTCATTCATGAGAAATGGTATGCCTCATCAAAGAGAACGCTAAATATAAGAGAAGAAAGTTGAATACAATGAGTCACTGGGAGATCAAGTCTCTCTATTTGAGGATGTTGATCTCTTTTAAGGCTCTTCGAGTGCACGTTTCTGTTTGTTGCTAGAATGGTGATCACGGACAATGCAGCTTCTGTTTTATTTGCACTTGGTTGTACTTTTCTAGAGAATAGATTGGCATCCAGTAGTCTCTTAAGTTCACGTAGAAACTAAACAAAGCAGAGAAAAGGGAGCAGAGGTCTGTGGTTGAAGGCCTCATTGGGGGAGCAGAGCACTAAGCACAGTGGCCCTGCAGTACCCTGATAGAAGGTGAGTCCCTCTCCCCCTTCTCCAGCTCTGAGGCCTCCCATTCCGGATTCTGTCTCTGGACTGTAGACTGGGAATGGTGATAACACCTACTTCATACACTGGTTACTCTCAACAGTAGCCACCACAGCAGCACTACAGAAGCGTTTCGTTAAATAGCACGCTGCCCTGTCTGTCGCTAAGACTGTACTAATAGCTAATGCCTTATTGGCAAATTTCCTTGGGCCGTGTGTTTTACGTGCTTTACATTATTTTCATTTGATCTTTCCAGCAATTCATAGGGAAGGTATGATAATATAGCACCCTCATTGTACAGGTGAGAAAATCGAGGCATTGAGGCAGTAACTCTGTGTCACTAGGTGGAGGTTGATAGGGCTGGAAAGGGGCAGAGCCTTGAACCCTGTGCTCCTAACCACTACACCGCGCTAGTCCCTGCCAGGAACCTGGCAGGGAGCCCTCCTTTCCACCCTGCAGTGTGCCTTTACTCTCAAAAGCCTCCCACACAAGGACAAGCACTTGAACCAGACAATTCAGCTTTGTGTGCCCTACTTCTGGAACCAAGGGGATTGACTCTAAGTGGTAAGCCTTATTTAACTTGGACTTGAGCCCTGTTTCCACTGCCTACTGACTCTGTGACCTTGGGAAGGTTATTTATCACCATAACTTAGTCTCTCTCATTTGAATGATGATTATAGATTTTACTTCCGAGGGTGGCTCCGGGGATTGGCTAAGATGAGTGTTAATAATATTTCACAAATAATGTGTTTCATGCTGGTCAGTGAAATTTGGGTGGGATTTGGGTAAGGGTTATCTGAATAGAACATTTCGTTAGGGATGGTCATGCATGTGTTAAATGAACTATGTCACTATCATAGGAGAACCAGCTCTTCTAATCTATCCTGCTCTGTCAGCATCCTACAAGTTCAGGCCTAGAGCCTGAAATAAGAAATTATTTGCACTTAGTGTTTTCGAGTAATTGGCCATCACAACTAACAAGAGGGTTTGTTGGAAACGCCAATAGTGATAGACTGACTTTGAAAAAAAAAAAAAAAAAGAGGGGGGATTTATTGACCAGAGAAAAAACAAGCCAAAGCCTTGGCTAATTTGTGTAATCAGCTTTATCAATTTGCATAAATTGTGCATCAGGCTATATTCCTCTTGGGCATAATAAGCCCAAATTTAGTTTTTCTAATTTTAAAGTCATCAGTTGCTTTTTTTTTTTTTTTTTTTGGCTTCTTCTGTTCCTTTCTGGGACTTGTGTGGGTCACACCTCCATGCATCTGTCAGGTGGTCTTATGTGTCCCTAATTCTCAGGGCCCCTGTAAGTGCCTTGCTGTAGCATCTAGTGCTTATTTTCCAAAATTGGTCCAGCCTTGACCCTCCGTCCTCTCTACTATTTCATGTCTTTTTGTCTATACCGTACCCGCCCCTCTTTTTGTTATATCTTTTGTTCAGATCAAAATCTTCCAAATATTTTTAAATGAATCCCTTCCATTTGCTGTGCTATCCTACTGCATCCTTTCAAATGACTCTGCCAAATTCTAGATTTTTCCCTAACAGGCCTTCTGCCCCAGTTTCCACCCATTGCTTCCTCTCATTACTTCTTTCTCAACACTCATTATTTCTTCTAGGGAACTCTAAATAGTTCTAAAGGGTCTCAGAACGTTTTGACTCTACTTTGAGGTTATAAAATGAACTGTGATGATTTTAGGGCTCTAACACAGCTTGCCCCACCCCCTCTTCTCCCAACCTCCTGCTACTCCCCCAGTTCAGCTTGTCTCCATTCTTTTCCTGGCCTGTTTTTGGGCTATCCTTCCTGGTCTCCTGCTTTCAGTCTTGACACGTGTCAATTCATCTTCCACCTTGCCACCAGAGTCTGAGCTTGGCTATGATTAAATCTATCTAATCAAAAGAGGTGATCATAGAACTCGTTCACCAACTTTAGTAATTAGAGAACTAATGAACCTCCTTGAAACCAGCAAGTGTTCAAGAATACACATGAGAAGATACTATTTTATAAAGCATGTAGATAGCATACCAAGGGTTATACAAGTTGAGAACACAAATGACTTTAAGAAGGGTTTAAACTTAACAGACAATATTTTAGGCACATTTTCCCTACCCTTTGGAGAGTGAGATCATACAGGCCCGTGCCACAGACTGTCATCAAGGACAAAACCCTGGACTTGTGGACAACTGGTATGACCCAGACATCATTTCTTATGATTTTATGATGCTGTCCAGAGGGCTGAACTGCTGACATCAAATCTTTATCTCAGAGATGCAAATGTAAACCTAATGTCCTTTTTAAAAACAACAGCTAGTTATGGCACTAGAGATGTTTCAGCCCGAGGCTTTACAAACACTTTTGTAATATCATTAGCCTGAAGATTGCCCCTGCCTCTATTTCATAACACCAACGTTTGCAAATCTGGGCATTTGCAATTCTTTCTTTTTCTTTCAATGTCACTGGAACTCAAGCATCTTCTTTAAGAGAATAACCTTTGCTTTCTGCCCTCAAACCCATGGAGGATGACAGGCGAGAGGAAAGCTGAACTTCTTGCATGCCCTTGGCCTCAGTCATGGCCAGCCCGCTTGCATTTCCTTTGGGCTCTGGCTCTATTGGCCGATCATTTTCATGGCTGGGTTTAAAGAGCATGTGCCTAATTTAGAGCTGCTGTCACAGGCCAGGGAACAGGCCACCTGGAAAATGCCTTGGGCTTTGACTGATTCCACTAACTTGAAGCCTAGGCCAAGTTCCCCTCAAGTTGTGCTGAGGTTTGTAAACCTTTTGGCAATGCTGGGCTAGGACTGGACCAGGTAATCAGCGTTTCATGGTCCTCAGCTAGGTGTGAAATTTTAATCAAAACGATTTTATTTTTGCAAAAACATAATGCACCATGAGAAATGTCACATAGAATTAAACTTTGGATTCACTGAGGTTCAAGATGAATCAGATGGTTTCTTGCAAAATGGCAAATCCTGTCCTCTTTGGAGGGGAAGGGGTGTTAAAAATACATGGAAGCAGGGTAGTTCTAGTACCCCCTTTGTCTTATGGGGAAATATTACAATAACTTTTAGTCCTTCACACTTTGGAACTGGATAATTACTTTCCACTTAATTACAAGATGGCACAGAAAACACATAAGCTTTAGCCCAAAAATACACTCTCTGTATCCAGTAGATATTGTAGAAATGATTTGCTGTTATATTCAATATGGTCTCCAGACACACAACAGACTCCCACAGTTCATCCAGAATGGTTTCAACAAGCCTTATATCTGACAAATAAATACAAGACACAGAAGACATTGGGACATCAGGCTAAAATGAGAACAGGCTCTTACCTAGAAATACAAAGCCAGAGCCTGCTCCTTTACAAAGGGAATATAACGCACAGGAAGGAGGCAGGGCTGTCTGCTAGTGTGAAGAACGGATGAGAAAGATCTCTGTGGCTTGGGGCACCAAACTCACTGGAGCTTGTCTGGAGAGATTTTGGATACAATGAGTCCTCTGAGTATTCTCTTTCATACCTCTTCCCCAGACACAGACCAGGTCACCATATGTTGCCTGTTACAGAGGTAATTCACGTGAATACTGCAGGAACTGATTTCTCACCATATCTCCTTGACCTGAAGCGTGTCACTAGGTCTCCATGGGTTTTGTGGGTTTGTAGCTTCTTCCTCTCTCTGGGTAGTATATGGAAGTCAGGGGTGGGGATGGTGGGTAGTATTGGGCATAGAACAAAGTGTGGCTTCTAGAAACAGACCACTTTGGTTCAAGCCCTAGCTGTATACTTCCCAGCTGTGTTATGTTGGGAAAGTTGTCTATCCTTTGTGAGCCTCAGCTTGGTCAACTATAAAATGGGGTCAATAGTAGAATTCACCTCAAAGTGTTGTCATGAAGATTAAATGAATTATTAACAATGAAGCCTTTAACACAGTACATTATTCAATAAATATGATGATGATGGTGATGGTGATGGTGATGGTGATGATGATGATGCCTCAACAAAAAGGGCCATACTGTGTGTTTGTGTTTGTAAACACAAAGAGGTGGGTAAACTAAAGGGCTTTGACAAAGAAGCCTAGGTATAAGATGTCATGAAGCTGTGAGAGATAGATATGACTGATTTCATGGGACAGAGGTTATCAACCCTTCCTCCCTGGAACCTGGAGAAAGAGCTGCCAGGCCAGCGATGGTAACAAAGATCCCAGGCACTCAGACCCCTTTATTCAGAGACTGCTGGCCTCCAGGTGTCAGAAGTGGGATGTGTTGAGGTCACTTCAGATTGTCTAGCTGGAGACAAGATAAGCACTGAGTGTGACTCAAGAGCAACAAGAGCTAAAGGGGACTGGGTTCCTTGGGCGAGACTGAGCAAGGATTTTAGCTTTTGCTTCTCAGGCAAAGATAATAATCAGGACCTGGACCACTGGGCTGTGTAAATATTCCTGGAGGTCTCAGAGAGATCCAAGGTGGAGTAGTCTGGATGTGGAAGAAATAGTCTCACTATAGGCATACTTAGACCCAAAAGCTTTGTAATGTGAATATTAAATAAGCATGACCTCAGTACTCCAAGCTTGCAAAGCTGGATCTATTGTTTATATTTCTTCCTCCTTGAGGTTTACATTTTGAGAGGTGAGGCTGGCCATGAATGCGGTCATTCCTCTACCTTTCTCTAAGTCATGTTAGGAAGGTTCTTATAGATGCCTAACCAGTCCTTTGATACCTGACTACTCATGACCTACTCATCTGTTTTCTTTTCCTAAGTTTGTTCTACAGAATTGACATGAAAACCTCCATAAGGAAGGAAGATAAATAAAAGGAAGTGTACCTTATTTCTGTTCACTATGTAGTTGAAATTTGCACTGAGCTAGTCTTTATGGATGGGTAAGACAGAATTACTATACTCAGATTGGAAGTTTTAGTTGACTACATTTCTTTATCTCCATCTTCTATCAGCACAAACATTGTATTTTTAAAAATAAAGAATGTTTTAAAATCCCTAATTCTTTAAAATATCTCTAGACAATTCATACCACATTTCTCTAGGAGCTAAAATGCAGTAGTAATCAACTTTTAGTATCTTTCCTATACATATAAAATGAAACATAACATTTTTAATGAGTTTTATTTTTTTAAGAGATAATACACCATGCATTGAATTTGTAGAAAGACAGGGCAGATTGAAATATTATCAGTTGGGGATAACCATCAGTTGGGACTGGGAAGGACAAAGCCTTCCCCATAGGGAAAGCTTTGGTTGGTCTTTGCATAGGGTTGGATTGGTCCATGCTTTTGAGGACTGTTTGAGTACCATAAAGAAACACTTAAACAGTGTGAAGAGAGTTTTGAGTTAATTTTATATCTAAATCAGTAACAAATAAACAAACAACAGAAAAACTTTGTTAGGAAAAGAGAACACAATAGGGACATGTTTTTTAAATTGAATCATCCTGTAAAGACTTTTATTTATTTATTTATTTATTTATTTATTTATTTATTTAGTGTTTATTTTCGAGACAGAGAGGGACAGACTATGAGCAGGGGAAGGGCAGAGAGAGAGGGAGACACAGAATCCGAAGAAGGCTCCAGGTTCTGAGCTGTCAGCAGAGCCTGACATGGGGCTTGAACCCACGAACTGTGAGATCATGACCTGAGCTGAAGTCGGACACTCAATCAACTGAGCCACCCAGGCACCCCTCTTGTAAAGCCTTTTATATTGAGTATATGCAACCCCAAATCGGGCATGTATGGAATTTCTAATGTTAATTAATTTATGCATGTATTGAGTTTCAAATGTTAACTAATTTAGTAATTCATCAAATATTTGAATTCCCATAGCATAGATCCCTGCATTTCTGTGTCTTTCCCTGTGTCTACCCATATCTATTCTAGTTTCTTAAGTACAGGAAATAATTTTCTCATTGATTTTCTTGTTTGATGTCATTTATTTAAGATAGTTGGTTTGTCAATATTCTTAAAGCTCTTGAATTTTCAACTCATTCAATAAATATTTTTCCCCATTCATACAGATAGGCTTGAACTATCATAGTTAAAGATATGGAAAATGCAGACTATGTTTGCCCCTGAGCTTTAAGAACTTTATAATCTTATTGAGAAGACAAAAAAGCATGAAATTACTAGAATGTAATGATGTTGATTGTATGTTGAGAAGATTTCCAAGAAGAGAGAGATCAACTCAGTTTGGTTGTCATACAAGGAACTCTGAAGGAGATAGTAGATACACTGAGGCAAGGGAAAGATTCCAGGCAGGCAGGCTGGCATAACCCGAGGAGGCATGTATCATTTCTGGTGGTTGTATCCATTACACTGCCTGATTGGGGTTGGCCGCCTTATTATGAATGTGGGTCCCAGAATGGGCCCCAGTCTTCCATACCCTCTCATTTTGAGACAGCCCTGTGATTTTAATTTTAACTTTTTATTTTTTTATAAAAGTTTTTATTTATTTATTTTTGAGAGAGAGAGATAGAGTGAGAATGGGGGAGGGGCAGAGAGAAAGAAGGGGAGAGAAAATCCCAAGCAGGCCCCGTGCTGCCAGTGCAGAGCCCGATGTGGGGCTTCAAGCCACACACCGTGAGACCATGACCTGAGCTGACCCCATGAGTCAGGCACTTAACCGACTGAGCCACCCAGGTGCCCCTTAACCCTGTGATTTTAGAGACCCATGGATAGAATCATGAGCCTCAGAGTTATTTGAGGACTAAGATCACATCTTTTTTATTTCTGTGACCTCACTGTTGGGCACATAGAAGTTTTCAATGAATGCTGATGGCACAAAGGGGTCTTGCAGAATGAAGGATTTTTCAAATGCAGCTTGCCTGAGAAGTGACCACTGATCTCTGCTTGGATAGATGCACTGATTTAAGGCACTCGTCTCCCAGAATCCATACAATTGTGAGACTCTTGATTTTTAGAAGCCCTTTCCAAATAATGAATTGGAGATTACTTCCAGCAGCTTCTGCCCACTGGTTTTGGCTGTGCCTTCTCTAGCCAGTTTGGCAGCCCAGCAGCTCGTTCAGGTGGCAAGACATTTTAGGTCTGGTCCATTTTGGCTCGGGGTGTATAGACACACCCATGCGCTTGACTTCCTCTGGGGATGTTTTATGAGATTATCAATCAGTAGGGTTCAAAACCAGACGGGCTGGCCCAAATGGCCTGCACCCTTTGTTCTCTTTGTGATGGAAGAGAAAGACACACTGACCCTCCTAAAATCCCCGGAAAACCTGGTAAGTCACTGATTTTGCTGTGAATACATTGGTGGCAGTCATTTTAAGAATCATACTTTGTGAATCCTGCGCATTTTAAAGCCCAGCTGCCTGCTGCCTGGGGAGAGTAGCCCCCCTTCCCCAAAGGACAAGGACAAGAAAACAGCCTTTTAACATGCTGGCTAATCCATATTTTTTTTAAAAAATTTAATGTTTATTTATTTTTGAGAGAGACAGAGCCCAAGGTGGGGAGGGGGAGAGAGAGGGAGACACAGAATCCAAAGCAGGCTCCAGGCTCTAAGCTGTCAGCACAGGGCCTGACTCGGGGCTTGAACTCCTGGAGTTCGAGATCATGACCTGAACCGAAGTCGGACGTTTAACTGACTGAGCCACCCAGGCGGCCCTCCACATTTTTATTTTACATTTTTCAATCACATCTGTCTGTGTCATCATCCTATTTGGCAGTTTGTGGCCTGAGATGATACCTGCTGCTTGGCCCAGAATATCCACACAGCAGGAGGCTCTAGCAAGTTAGGTAAGATAGGGCTGCGGGAAGATTCTTCTCTTTCTCCACCATCCAACTATTTTTCCCTGGGACTTTTTCCTAGGCAGCATGTCAGCTGTAAAAACATGAATCTTTCCTCCCCTGTTCCCCACCTCCCAACACATATGCTATTTATCAAATCTAAGACTGAAAAGAATACAATTTCAAGAAGGCTTTTAAAGATTTCAATTTCCTTAAAAAAAAAAGAGAGAGAGAGAGAGATAAAGGACATCTGATCAGCTAGAGGTGTCTTGCTGACTGTTTGCTGTTTGACACTTAGCTGTCATTAACAGCGAAGCTGTATTCCTATTTTGTGGGTAGAAATAATCAAGGTCTCCACACATGTCACATGTTTAAATCAGTGATATTAAGAGTCTTCATTCAGTGAAATCTGCTGACTGCACTGAACTCAGTTTGTGAAGCAGCTTTGTGCCGGTTGAAGGGGAAGAGAGCTCTGGCCACGTCTGGCAGAAAGCAGGTGTTGCTCTCATTATTCTCTGGTGATCACAGGGTGGCTGGGGGAGCGCTGTCCAGTGTGACAGTCACTAGTCACCTGTAACTACGGCGCGTTTAAAGTGTGGCCCGTGACATGCTTCAAGTGTAAGATACGCACTAGGTTTCACAGCCTTACTACAGAAAATATAAAGTATCTCATTAATAATGTTTTATACTGATTACATGTTAAAATAATAAGTTTTGATACCTTGAGTAAGATAAAGTATCATTTAAGTTATTTTCACCTGTTCATTTTTATGTTATAAATGTGGCTCCTAAAAAACTGTAAATGATGTATGTGGCTCACAGTATTCTTCTATAGGACCGGGCTGATCTAGAAAGACAGGGAAGGTGTTGCCCAAACAGAAATCCATGATAACGTATTGTTACCTCATGAATTTAATTTCTTTTTTTTTAATTTAATTTCTTAAAACATTAGGCAGCATATTTCCACCTGATTTTACAAATATCACTTTCATATTTTTCCAAAAGTCTATGAACAACGCACTCCCTGTTTTGGTACAAGTTAAAAGGCAGTGATCTGTATTAGTTACCTGGTCCATGAAATGCAGTGTTCTGCTACCTTCACAGCTACAGTGTTACCAGCAGTGTTCCCCCAATCCTGGAGACCCACCAAAGGGGCTCTTCAGTGCACCTTAGATTCTATGTGTCCAGATTTGGCTTGGTGTGTAAGATCCTAGGGATCTAATATCTAACATATTAGGTCTAATATATTAGATCCAAGGGATCTAATATCTGAGTGTTACTTAAACTTTCCACCCAGCTGGGCTAGAGATGAAGCACATGGACCTTGTGAAATCATTCAGCATACAACAGGACTCTCAATGGACCCTAAATTTGGAGATATTTCATTATTGAACCTAAGACACTAGTGTCCCGGTGAATCATCCAACCTCCAAATTTTCCCCATAGATGGTAATTGAATTATAAACTATGCACCATAATGTATATATAAATTATGGGTGTTTCGTTTAGAAATGTGTGAATATCAAATGATTCTATTTGCTTATTATTCTTGATGAATTGTAAATTATTTTAATAACATTGATTGACTATTCTATTCATCTTTTACTTGAAAATTATTAGAAGTAAGTAATGGCTGGGAAGTGTTGCCACATTTAGATTTCTTTTTTAAAGTCTATTTATTTTTTTTGAGAGAGAGAGAGAGAGAGAGAGAGAGAATGAGTGGGGGAGGTGCAGAAAGAGGGGGAAAGAGAGAATCCCAAGCAGATACCTCACTGTCAGCGCAGAACCCAATGCGGGGCTGGAACTCAAAGCTGTGAGATCATCACCTGAGCCGAAGTAGGATGCTTAACCCACTGAACCACCCAGGCGCCCCTACATTTAGATTTTTTAATTAACCCATGGTGCAGGTTTTCCTGGAATTGTCATATACACAGACGCAATTAGCCTGAACTATTCAAATTCCCCATGCAAATGGCTGTCCCATGAGATCTTTGTCCTCCTGGTAAACCTCCTGTAAAGGGAGGTTTTCAAATGCCTTTCTTCGTCCTCTTCTCAGGCGGCTAGCTGCTGGGAGTCTGTGCTCTCCCTATATAACCACTATCTTGTCTCCTTAACTCACTTGAGTTAAGGCATGCCTGGGGGGCCTGTCTGATTGCTCTGAGAAGGAGGAAGATGGAAGGTCCTGGTGTCTAAAGCTGCACGGTCTAATATGGTATCTTCTAGCCACACATGGCTATTTAGCACTTGAAATGTGGCTAGTAATGCACTCGAAGTGAAAAATGTGCACTGGATTTCAAAGAAAGGATTTCCAATTAACAAAAAAGTATAAGAGCTCATTCCTGCAAACACAAGAATAGGACATAAATCCATCTTTTAAAAGTAAATTGATTTTGGGGGGTGGCTGGGTGGCTCAGTCAGTTAAGCTTCTGACTTCCGCTTAGGTCATGATCTCACAGTTCCGTGATTTCGAGCCCAGCATTGAGCCCTCTGCTGTCAGCCCTCAGTCCCCTTCAGATCCTTTATCCCCTGCTCTCTCTGCCCCTGCCCTGTGTGCTCTCTCTCTCTGTCTCAAAAATAAATACAAACATTAAAAAAATAAAAAGTAAATCAATTTATATTTTGAGCCTCCATTCTGGCAGGGTAGGAAAACTTAATAAATTTGAAGTCACTCTCCCCTTCCCTCTTTTGCTGAGGGTTGTAACTGTTCCAGGGACTTACCTGGTCCTGCAACACTGTGGGGGAACAGAGACCTAGCATCTCTCCACCTTAATAAGGCCCCTTAGGGGCCACGGGTTACCTTGGCTACTTTTCTCCCCATGCTGGATGCTGGAATCTCGGAGAAGCTGTCCAAGATCTTTTCCAACTGCCATGATGCTCTCTAGTACATGTGTAATTCTGGGTCTCCTGGAACATCCTGGGATGTGGGAAGCCCTCGAAGGCTACCTGAAGCTCTGTCATCTTAGGCCAGGAGTGGGCACGTTACAGCTCATGGGGCCAAATCTGGCCTGCTGCCTATTTATGTAAATACAGTTTTATTGGAACACAGCCACATTACTTACTTACACATTGTATGTGGCTACTTTTGTGGTGATGCAGAAGTGAGTGGTTGTGACAGAGTCTACATGGCATGTAAAAGCTAAAGTATTTACTATTTGAACCTTTAAGAAAGAGTTTGCCAACTCTTGGCTCAGGAACACCATGCACCCATGTACGCATATCTTCTTAGGTCTTCCCACTTTCTCAGGGCCTTATCTGGGGCTTGAGGCATGGATTCCCTATGCCTTCACATCCCATCAACTGCCATTTTCCCCCATCTCCACAGCTGGCTTCAGTGGCAGAGGTGTTAGAATCCAGGCTCATTTCTCACAGGGGCCTCATCAACATCTAAACCTTAATCACCTCCCCCCAGAGAAGGAAGACTTGCTTCTAGTCCTCCAAGTATTTTTCCAAATCTTTGTCTATGCGAAGTGTGCCTTTATTTCCCCCAAAGCCTAAGGTTTAAAATGCAGATCTCAGAATTGTTTCTCAAATTTCCATTGTGCATCCCTTTCCTGAGGCAGTGAACAAAGAATGACTTAAACCATCATTTCTTCAAGTGTGGGCCACAGGAGGGTAGCACCAGCATCTCTTGGGAATGTATTGTCAAATGCAGATTCTCAAGCCTCTTTCCACACCTGCTGTATCAGAAACCCTGGGGACAGACCCCAGGAATCTGTGTTTTGACAAGATCTTTGAATGATTCTGAGGCAGGCTGACGTTTGGTAAGTCTTAGATGAGAATGAGTGGTATTGAGAATGGAGATCGGAAGAAAGCATTGAATGTAAAATGCAGTCTGTTATTGCAATCTGTCAACATTTCACCCCATCATTGCTGTGCTTAGATCTACTCTCACGATCCTCCTTTTCCAGGTACCAGTTTGCTTTAACACATCAGGGTCATGTCTATGGTGGCCCAGAACCTGTGACGAAATAATCATAGAAGCCCAAGGCTCTTTGTTACTTGAAGATGTGGGTGCCTCTTTTATTTGGTCCTCTGGGTAGGTCAAGGCATATTATAGAAGCTGAGAATTCATTTCTTCTTTTCTTATCACCGCCTCTCCAAACCAGACTATGTGTGCCCCGGGGTGGTGTGTAATAAGGGATGTGCGAGGCTGCACCATTAGTGAGGAACACTGACCTATCTATACTTGGAGGAAACCTGTATGGGTAAGTATAGGTAAAATTGGAATTAGAATATAAAATCTGCATTTTTTTAAAGATAAAACAACTGATTTCTAGGATTGCTTCAGGCTACGCCACCAGAGCATCCAGGGAGGGTATCCATTCTCTTTTGCCAGTGGAAATATTTGAGAAGTCCTGGTGTAAGTAGCCTGAGAGGTCAGAGAATATGACTTGGAGACTGGTTGGGCACTTAACAAATTCATAAATTAGGGACCATTCCAGTTTATTGCCTCTTTATTCCATTATTCAGATACTCACCTTATCATCCATGTATTTATTATTCTTAATTATGTACTATGTGTACTTGAATTTGTTTCTTCCTTCACGTTCATTTTCCCCACTCTCTTTCCCTCGTCTACCAGGTCGCTTCTAAACCCATTGGCCATCTTTATAAGACAGCCACTGATGAAGCCAATGTTTGGATAAATGTTTTGGGGCCCGCTTACAGACTCATTTTTGTATTAGTGCTCTGATTAGCTATGCAAAGACTCTGATTTATTGTAATATAAATGTAGCTGTACTTTACCACTACTGCTTACTTAGATGTCTCTACCCAGCCTTCTGCCAAACTCCACCTATTGTGGGAATTTGCTGCAGGCTTAGATACTTCCCAGTGAACTGCTTGCTACAGGTTCTCCCCATTCACCACCTCTTAGTCCCTGTTTGTGCAAAACTTTGTGTACTGAATGGAGGGCCTGGCTTGTGAGATGCACACCTTGCTCTTTTTCTCACACCAAAATGGCTGTGGATATGTGGTAGCCTATTCGCTTACATTCTGTATACTTGTTTTGAAGCCCTTTTAAAAATGTAATCCTGGGGGCGCCTGGGTGGCTCAGTCAGTTGGGCGTCTGACTTCGGCTCAGGTCATGATATTGCAGTTCGGGTCCCACGTCGTGCTCTGCACTGACAGCTCGGGGCCTGGAGCCTGCTTCAGATTCTGTCTCCCTCACTCTCTGCCCCCACCCCCCCCACTTGCTCTCTCTCTCTCTCTCTCTCTCTCTCTCAAAAATAAAATAAAAACATATAAAAAAATTGTAGCCCTGGAGGTAAATTCCCCATACATTTCTTTTAGGTTGGTTCTTTCTCTATGCCTTTTATTATACTCTTTCCATTTTCAAAAACCTATGAGATAATGAGGAAATTTTATAGCCAAATGTGAATGTGAATTTAAAGTTTTCCCATTTTTGGGTTTCTAGCAATGCTTTATCATTTTTGCTGTGGGAGTAGTGGTACATCAGACTTCTGAAAGGAAATAGACCTGTCTTTTTGCTTTGTTTTTCTAAATAATTCATAGTGAAAATCCATGAATTTTCAAAAATCTTTCTCTATTTCAAATAGCACTGAACTAAAGAATAGAAAATATGAAAATGCCAGCAATTTGGCTCCCTTTTCTTTTATTATCAGAAATATTCTTTCCCAACTTTCTGCCTAAGTCCAGCATTTACTAGCCCAAAGAAATTGGTTACACAGCCTTCTCCCCTTTACTTGCAGTCAGGAAAAGCAATAAATGAAATAGGGGGGTCTTGTATTAATTTATAATGCTGATTATTTTTCCAAGGTTTCTTTCAGAGGAAATACACCAGACATTGTTTATGTATGATTCCTATCTGAACACACTAGACACAGGTATTAAACTAAGTTCTCAATCTCACCTTCCCCATTTCTTTAAATATCCTACTTACAAAAAAAAAAAACCAAATGACTAAATAAAAAGAAAAAAATTATTCCACTCAGTGGAGTCTTCTGGCAGGTTTTATGGGATCCCCTTGCTGGACTTGATCCCACACCAATCAGAGCTTTGTCATCAGTTTTGATGACAAGAATTTGGAGCAAAGTATCAGCTGGGCAATAAGAATATAAATGAAAACATCCATTTTCCTCTAAGAAAGAAAAATCAACAACTTGGATTTATGATAATGAGAATTATCATGAGTTTCCGGATTTTTCCGAGTTAAAGAATTAAAAAAATAGTTATCCAGGGAAAGTGGGGGTGATGACGATCAAATATTCTCCATCAAAAATTATCTTTTCTTTTTTTCTGAGAAAATGGCTGGACTGGTGCCATGTTATATAACCTAATGCCATCATAAGCACATTACAGACCAGTTGAGAGACTGCATGATCTCACACACTCATCCCAGATTGCCAGACTTGGACCTTATGTTGTAAGAGTGGGTCCATCATTTCAGCCATATGTTTTCATATTTTCCATTATAACATGATAGAATTCTGGTGCTGCTTCTGGAGAAAGAGCTCCATTATCAGTTTCATCACCTTAGTTGATATAGGGTAGTATCCCGGTTGGTAGGTCGGGAGAATACAGAACTGTGACTCTCATGGAGTGGACTTCCATGGATAGTTCTACATAGAAGTCTTGAGAAATTCCCAGGCAACTGTCCCTACTTCCCCTTCCTCACTACAAAGTTCATGAAACAGTGTCTTCCCCATAGACTACAACACAATCATATGCCCAATGTCATTAGACTCGAAGGGCCCTACTCAGATTCAGAAAGTTTCTTTATCAAAAGGAACTGAAAAGTCTTTCTCATTCAGTATGCTTATTACACTGAGCAAGAACATGAGACCGAAATGATTCACCTCATTGGCCCGAGATCTGACTCTGATCAGGAGTGAAACTGGACAGACCTACATCTCTCTTCCTATCTGCTGACTCAGAGGAAAAACCACCCCAGCGAGGACCTCAGAACTAGAGAGACAATAACAACACATGCAAAGTCTGGAGAAAGTAAAGCAACTCCAAAGTCAAAATTCACAATCACAGGCACAGACATGAGAACGCAAGATTAGAATAAAGGAAGTAAAAGAAGAAAGAAACCTAAACCCTGGCGCGTGTAAAAAGCTCACGGCAAAATTCTCTCTCCAACAGCACCAAGGAGCTCTCAATTGTGCATTCCAAACTCATTCCAGGAGCAGCACCCCCACCGATGTCAATGGGAGATCTGCACTCAAAAGCATTGAAGCAACAGCAATAAAGATCCACAGTGTACAAAAGGGGAAAAATACCATCACCAAAAAAAAAAAAAAAAAAAAACAAC
This sequence comes from Lynx rufus, assembly GCF_022079265.1. Taxonomy (NCBI): domain Eukaryota; kingdom Metazoa; phylum Chordata; class Mammalia; order Carnivora; family Felidae; genus Lynx; species Lynx rufus. The sequence goes on along the minus strand of NW_025814867.1, from coordinate 23,661,515 downwards.
AAAAAAAGAAAAACAGAACCCTGCAGTATGTGGGCACCGAGTGGGGGATTTCTGCCCTTAGCAACCAGAGAAGGAATGCAGAGGAGGTACCAAGTAAGACCATCTACCAGAGATCTTAGCTTATGTCCTGTCCCCCTAAAATTTAGAGCCTGAACCAATAGATGGAAAATCTGGCAGCACATACGAATCACCTTGGGAGTTTTAAAAACATAATAATATCCCAAACCCACCCCCAGAGATTCTGATTTAATTGATCTGAGGAGGAGCTTGGGCATTGGTGTCTTTTAAAAGCTTCCCTGGTGATTCTAATGTGCAGCCAGGTTGAGATCTGTTGCTTACATTATGAAGCTGTTTCAAAGGTTTTGCATGTGTGCCACAGTGAGCACGATGGTCAGCAGACCTGCCCCTTATCTCTGTCTCGAGGGCTAAGGAACACAGGTTGAATTAAATCTTTGTTTATGAAAACTGTTGAGAAAATAAAGTATTGATCTTACTTGAGAGACTTTTATGTTAGTCAATTAAATTAGTACTGTACCTTTCTACTAGTAAAATAAGAGCACCATTACTATATGGAAATATAACGTTCCATAATATTTTTATTGTGAGACAGGGGACGTGTCTTACTGCACTCAAATGTACAGTTTACGCACGACTGTAAAGTTAGCTGTAATCCATAAACAGGCGATATAGATCTTAGATATCTCTTTTAAGATCAGTTGGAAGGAAAATTCCTTATTCCTTAGCAACACCATAGGAAGCAGGATTGCCTCCAAGAAAAAAAAATCCTTATCTTTCCTAATTATTCCACATGAAAAGGCAATAGAACATTCCATTATTTTAATATATGAAGGGGAATCAATGCTTTTCTGATAATTCTCATGTACGTTATTCAAGTATTGCAATGGAAACCTGAAAAAAAACCATTTATTTTAATTATTTGATTTTTTTCCAGTGCTACTCACTGAACTCCCCTGCAACAAGAACCAAGAAATCTCTTTTCCCTGAATTTCATATGCTACAATAGAAAACAACACAATATGTAGGAAGGTTACGTGTTTCCTGGGTTGCTGGGGGAGCTGATAGTTTCAAGCATAGCACAAGTAAGCATATTACTTGAGCGTTTTCACTTTAGGCTATTTGGAAATGTGTCATTTAAAATGTGGAATCCTGGCACAAGATTTTCACACTGAAATTTTTTCAAAACTATCTAAAATGTGTCTTATTTGTGAAAATGCATCTTATTAATCCATTGTGATATAAAATAACAGCTGCTAATATGATTTTAAAGTTTGTAATAAAGTGCATCAAAATGTCTATAGAACGGATCATGACAGCACAGCCAACAAGCGATATTTCAGGGACTTTCATATGTGAGTAAAATGCCAGCGTGGCAGAAAATGAAAACTCCCAAATGTGTCTTTTTCGATTTTGACATTTATTCTTCTAATTGGACCCCACACCCACTTGCCCCAGGCATTTCTATTGTTAGAAAAGGAGTAAAGCAGTAGTCATCGATGCTAACGTAAGTTCTACAACCCCTGTATCAGTTAGCTATTGTTACAATAATGCTGTGTAACAAATCGCTCTAGCTCAGTTCTTAAAATCATTTATTCTAGTGTCTGTGGGTCAGTGAGCATTTGACTGATCAGGGCTTGGCTGAGTTATGCTTGGCTCCATGTTGTGGGTTGGGTCCATTTCTGTCCCAAGAGTCTGTCATGCTCCTTGGATCAGTGGCTACCAAAGGCATGTGCTTCTCATGGCAATGGTTCATGTGCAAGAAAGATTAGTGGAAACACATGAAGCATCCAAAGGTATAAACTTGGCATTGGCACATTGTCATGTCTACTTGCATTCCATTAGCCAAAACAAATCATTTGGCCAAACCTGACATAAATGATAGGGTAAGGGAAATATGTTCTACCTCTGAAAGAAAAAATTGCATCAGTACTGTGATCTACCACGTGGCTCATAATATATTTCCTCTCTGGCAGAGGCGTTTAACTCTCCTTGGAGAAAAGCTATTGGTGACAAACATTGTAGCTGTTTGTGGTGGTGAGGTAGCAGGAACCTTGCATGGCTATGACATTGCTTTTCAAATTAATGATTTGACATCAACATAACCATGTAGGCCTGTTAGAAACAGTATAGTGTAAGAGTGCAATTCTTGGTGCTAGATTGCTAGGGTTAAAATTCTACCTCCAACAATTACTGTCTTTGTCCCTTTAGCAAATTACTTCATTGCCCGTTCTTTGTTTTCCTCATGTGTAAATGTGGGAAACAATAACACCTAACTCATAAGGTTGTAAGGATTAGAGGAGTCAAAGTATCCAAGTATTAGCTCAAGAAATGGAGTCATCTTCAGTCAGAGTAGAGTGTGACCATTCAAGTCTTCATCTTTTATTCACTATGTTGTTTCTGAAATATAAGTGTCTGGAAAGCAGGAACCATGCCTGCTTTACATGCTGTGTGCATTGTTTTTAGTAAGTCACCATATTTGGTAAGTGGCTTAATACATTTTATGGTGGCTACACAAAAGTAAAGATTGTTTACTTTCCACATCTACTCTGTCTGCCAAAATAGGTTTATGCCAACCTCATGACTATATTTACCTTTCCTTGGGAAACCATAACAAATTAAATCTAACAAAACAAAGCAATAATCCATTCAAAAATATGTTTAGGCATGGTTAAAGAATCTTGCTAGAAAATGGGGTACAGGGTCTGGGAGTTGGGAATTACAAAAATGCATAAAAAATGCCTCTATTAAAAGGCTTCAACTCAATCAAGAAATATAAGTTACATAGTATGGGTAACAGTGAAGCCAAACAGAAAGGTACGTGCTGCTAGAAAGGTAGTGGCAAAGCTTTGGATGAGCTGAGGATAGGGCTGTCTTCATTGTTATGTGACTTTACTCTTCTGCAGAATGGAGATAATAATAGTACTTACCTCATAGACTGTGAGGATTAATATGCAAAGTATTTATAACATACTACTATGAGTACTGGTGGGATGCCTCATGTCTATGGAAAAGACATATGGAAAAGAGGGAAAGGGGTACAATTAATCTGGAACTCAAAGTCTTTCTGAAATTTGAACAGATAGAGATGGGAGGGAGAAAGCACACCAATGGCACAAAGTCAGGTTTTGGAGTTGGCAATTTTCTTAATTCCCCTGGCTGACCTATCAGTTTCTGAAAGAGGTGTGTAAAGAATCTCCATCTACATTTAAGTATTTGTCAATTTCTTAGAATTCTTTCTATGTTTGCTTACATATACTGTAAATCAGGATAATCATACCTTTCTGGATGAACTGTTCTTTCTAATATTAAGTGATGACTTTTTTTTTAATGTACTAAATCTCTAGGTTTTAAAGTCTATCTTGTCTCATATGAATTGTTATAGTAGCTTATTTTGGTCAGTGTTTTTCTGCCATATCTTTTTCTTCTTTGATACTTACAATCTTTCAGTATGGGATTATATTTTAGGTATGTCTCTCATAAATAACATATGAGAATATTTTTCTTTTGTGTTCATTTACACTTGCTAAAGCTTATAAGCTTGGGCATATTTCTACTTGTATTTTGCATTTTATATTTGCCATGTATTATCTCTGCCTCTCTCTGATCCTCACCACCTTTTTTACCTTAATTGTTAACATTTTCCTTATTTCTTTAAAATGTTATTTTTATTCTTTAGAATCTACCCATCTGTTTTTAAGTGAAAAATTGACTTTAGAAAGGTTGAAGTTTATACGTCAATGAGAAAATATTGTTAAAGTCTGAATTTAATATCTCTAGGCTTCTCTAAAGCAATGAATTTACAAGAATTTAAAATCCTTTAATTTCTTTTTTTATTTTAGAGAGAGAGAAAGAATGCATGTACTTGATGAGTCACCCAGGTGACCCTAAAATCCTTTAAGTTTTTAAAGTCACATTCTCACCTTTCACAATGCCATCCTCTAATATTTTGGTTGTACACTTAAACTATTATTAGTATTGCTATTGACACAATTCTTTTTCATTTTATTGGGGCTTTTCTTACAGCCACTGCTTATTTATATTTACCCGTATTGAAATACTTAATTTATGTCTTTTCCACTACTTCCTGTGTTCCACTATTTCTTCTGAGTTTAATTTATTTTCTTGCCAAAGTAGATCCCTCAGTAGTGTTTATAATAATGAGTGTCTGAGGTTTTTAGAATGTAGTTTTACAATAAAAACTTTCTTTTCTTTTCTAAAAATATATTTAGTTTGCTCTCAAGCTTTAACAATACTTTATTTGGGTATAGAACTCTAAGTTGATAGTTATTTTCCCTCAGCATTTTTGAATTATTATTTTATTATCTTTTTATCTGTATTATTGTCTACAAGAAATATGTGGTCTCTTTATTAAAACTTCAGTCATTTCTGCTAGTTGTTTTTATAATTTACAATTTTCTATTGAAGTTTTCCATTTGTTCACTCACAGTTTTATGTTTTCCTTTAAATTCTTGAATATCCTTATGCTAACTACTTGAAAGTCTTTACTACTATTTGAAATTCCATCATTTCTTCCACTCTAGTCTGTATAACTAATTTTTCTTCCAATTATGAGTCAAATGTTTTGTTTTGTTGCTTCACATGAATTATGTTTTTGATGGCATGCTGGACATTGTCAATTCAACATTCTTGAACGTTTAGATTTTGTCATCTTTCTTTAAAGAATATTGTGGGTTTTCTGTGGCAGTTAATTTACTTGCAGGTCACCTTCATCTATTCAAAGTTTGTTGTAAAATGTTGTGAGGTAGGGTTTAGAGTGGACTTTCATCTAGGGTTAAATTAACTATTCCCAAGGTGTGGTCTTCCTAGGGATTTTAATGAATTTGTAGGGTGTTCATTTCAGTCTCTCCATCCTCATTGGTTGAAACCAAAGCATTTCCAAGTCCTGTGAAATCTCCAGAATTTTCTAGGTTATTTATTTATTTTCTAAAGAGTAACTTGCTGAGTCTTTTATTGGCATTTCATTTCTGACCAAAGGCTCAAAGGAACTTTTATCTAAATCCTAGAGCCATTTCTCTTTGTAATTATTCCTTTCTGGTACTTTTCTCTGCATATTCAGGTTGCCTCAGTAGCCTTGGTTCTGATCTTCACTGGCTTAGCTAAGTGAGACTCAGTCCTCTGCTTGACCTTCCCAAGTTTGCATCACAGTCCAAAAAGTGCTTCCAGAAAGTAAGCAAAGGTGATCTTTTTTTTTTTTTTCTTTTCTCTCCAGGATCTCAGTCATGATTTTTCTATTGTTCAGTGTCTTAAAAAGCTGTTTTAAGTACTTCATCTACTTCCATACTTTATGGTACAAAGGCTATTACAGAGGAAGCTTACTGTATCATAGGTGGAAGCAGAAGCCTCGTCATTGCTTTCAAAAATTTTATCTTCTGGGGCACCTGGGTGGCTCAGTCAGTTGAGCTTCTGACTTTGGCTCAAGTCATGACCTCACTGTTTGTGGGTTTGAGCCCTGCGTCGGGCTCTGTGCTGACAGCTCAGAACCTGGAGCCTGCTTTAGATTCTGTGTCTCCCTCTCTCTGCCCACCCATGAGTGCATGTGTGTGCTCTCTCTCTCTCTCTCTCAAAAAAACTAATAAATAAATAAAATAAAATAAAATAAAATAAAATAAAATAAAATAAATAATAAAATTTTTTATCTTCCTACAGTGGAATTCCAATGTGTTGTCGAAGACTAAGTGTATTTTATACTCATGCTGTTTCGACTTCAATCAAACTCGTATCTTCTTCAATACAGGAAAATTTCACCCATTTTTTTTCTTTATTGTCTTTTTCTCATTCTCCTTATTTCTCTTTCTGAAGATTCTATTAGACTTATGTTGGATTTTTTTCTTAGCCTACATGTCTCATAAACTTTCCCTTAGAGTTTACATTTCCTTATTACTCTGTGTTTTATTCTCCATAATTTCTTCATTTTAATTCAGCTTACCAATTCTCTCTTCAGCCATATCTATTCTGTTGTCTAACTTATTCTCTGAGTTTTCATCTCACTGACTATAATTTTTACTTCCAAATGTTTTATTTGATTATTTTTTATATCTGCTGATTTTGAAAAAGAATCCTGGTCTTTCATTATGGTTTATATGTATGCTTTAAGTCTTAGTTCTTTTAAATATTCTTATTTTTAAAGTTGCTTCTCGCTCTTTTTTTTTTTTAATTAAATCTGTTTGCTGTACCTTCTGAATCTTTCTAATGGTGAATTGCTTCCTCAAAATGTTTGAGTTCTTAAATTATATTGTGAGTTTATCTTTAGCAGAGATATTCTTTCCTTTGTGGGAGTCTCATATGTTTTTATATAAATGTCTCTGAAGAGTGGCTTTTTCTTTCTTTTTTCAGGGCCTCAGATATTCAGGGCCAAAGCCATCACTGCTTTAGGACAAATATCCATATTATTTACTTGTTTTAGGCCTTTCTTCACCATTTATTATACCCTACAAGTGCATTAAATTTATACCCTACAAGTGCATGTGGCACAGGTTTGAGGTCTTAAATTTTGATTCACGTATTTTTTTCCCACCAAGGGCTCTGAGTAGAATACTAAATTCTTATTGGGTCAGCAAACAGATTTTCTAATCTCTTTTCTTCATCAAGGAAACCATTCTGTGGGCTCCCAGTTTCAATTCCTCCACTTTTGTGGGTTCAAAGCCACACATCCTATCACCAAATAATTTCCAATAACTCCCTGGGCTGCCGTGGCATTGACCAGGCATTTAGGCTTTCCAGTACTTCTTTGTTTCGAATCCTTTGGTGATTTTCTTTTTCTTTTTTTACATTTAGCTATTGTATTTAGAACATACTATTGCTTATTCAACATTTCTCTAAGTTGGTGAAGATTTGGGGAGAAAGCAAGGATGGATGAAATGATAAGTTTGGATATCAGGTGGCTGCAAGTTGATCCTTAGTGTAAAATTAGATAACAGTATCCTCGTAAGGTTTTTGTAAGGATTAAGGAAATAAATATCTATAAAACACTCAGAATAATGTCTGTTCTAATGTAAGTATTTATTGTTATTTTTTTATTAGCCTTAAATTTTTCTATATTTCACAATGCTTCATATTGAATTCCAAGGGTTTGGATTCTATTAAGTACACAATGAGAAAACATTGAAGAATTGTGAGCAGAATTTAAACCTGATTAATGTTGAGCCCTAGGAGAATTAATCTGGGGATCAGGTATAAGATGAACAGGACAAAGAACAGGCTAGAGATCAGAAGACTGGTTAGAAACCTATCACAAATTTGTAGGTGCAAGATATCACAAGGGTTCGGTCAATGGAGAAAATGGAACAGACCTAAAGATGCTGTACATGTTATTAAGGATAACTGTAAATAGAATAGATTAGACTTGGCAACTGACTGAATGAGATTGATGATGGGGCTGATGTGTACATAATTGTATTAATCAACAAATATTTGGTGAATTTTCACAGCCAGAAGCAGGTGATCACAATAGACGGTAATAATAATAATAATAATAATATAGATTAAAAGTTTTGGACACTTCTCCCATCAAAAGTTGAGGTCCAGTTCCTCTCCCCTTACATCTGGACTGGTCTTCAAGTATTAGTTTTAACCAGTAAATTATGGTATAGGTGAAGGGGTTATGATTTCTGAAACTAGGTCTAAAAAGGTAAGCAGTTTGCACCTAGGTCTCTTGTAACCCTCACTTTTGGGATGCTCCCTTTCAGAACCTAGCCATCATGTTGTGAGAAGCCCAAGTCATATGAAAAAGCCATGCATGGGTGCTCTGACTGACAGCACCAGCATCACTACACTGCCTGCCTTGTGAATGAGCCATTTAGGATGTTCAACCCGATTGAGTCTTCAAGTGACTTTTGGCTTTCATCCAACTATACTGCACAACAGACTCCAAGGAGGAGCCACCCAGAAGAGTCATGGTTATTTTCAGTTACCAAGTATTAACTAATTTATTACTCAGCAATAGATAACTGGAATAAATAGCTAACATGTATTAAATGCTTACTATGTACAATTTACTGCGTTTAATGCTTTATATCACCTCAATTAACCTTATCAATAGCTTTAGTATTTTCACTCTTACTTTAAAGACCAGGAAACTGCAGTGCAGTGAGTTTTAATTAACTTGACCCTGCTGTACTGTTAGGAAATGGTAGAGCTAGGGTTGGAAATGAGGTCTGGGTTAATACAGAGTTATACTTTCAACCACTATGCTTATTCCAGTCTGGATTCTTCCAAAAGCCAGCTCTGAGACAAGGAGTCAAGTACAAGTCGTTTATCTGGAAGCTAAACACAGGAAACACTAACAGGGCCATAACGAAGTGAACCAGGGAAGGGAAGGAAGCCCATAAGGATGGGTAATATGAAGCAAGTTTACCACTATTGGTCAACTGGAGCTCAGTCCTGCTGGAGAACTGAGGGAGACACTGTAGGACACACTTCAGAGTTATCTCAGAGAGGGCTGGAGAAGCTGGAGTGGTTATCTTCTAAATCCTCATCTGTGATTAGCTGAGAGGTGCTTCTGAGGTGTTAACTCTCTGACACTTCCGGTTTGACCTGAAAATGGCTGAGTATGGCTCCATGACCAGAAAGAGCTCAGAAGATTCACAGGTGTTTGCAATAAGCAGCCTTTGGTGTGTATAAATGAATGTCGAGGCTGTAGGAGAAGGAAAATGGCAGCTTCTGCCACCAATGTTATCACCCTCACAGTCCTCCTGGCCACACAGATGTTAAGTATAAAATACAAATATCACAGAAAAGCTAAAAATAACAAATAAAAGAACTTCTTCCTTAAAGTGCTGTCATTTGAAGAAATGTGTGGCCATTTGAGGGACTGTGTAGATGTATGTGTACGTGTACCAAATGGACTTAGAATTCACAGAAGTAAAGTCAACGGAATAGTGAGCCACTGTTCCACTTCAGCAATGATAAAGGAGGGGAGCCTGGCTGGCTCAGTTGGTTCAGCATGTGACTTGATCTCGGGGTTGTGAGTTTGAGCCTCCCATGGGGTATGGAAATTACTTAAAAATTAAAATCTTAAAAATATATAGAGAGAAGGATTAGTCTCTCTACTTCTGTGGACTGGTCCCTTTCCATTCATCTGCTTATTTGTGTATCTTTCTGTCAGCCCTGTGATGTGTGTGTGTGTGTGTGTGTGTGTGTGTGTATGCTTAGATGTGGTCAATTGTGGTCAGGATAAAAGGGAGTATTTATTTTTTGGTCCATTTATTAGACATTCAAATCCATCTACAACCAGCTGAGTAAAACTGGTATAAAGAAATGGGGCTGGGGTGCCTGGGTGGCTCAGCTGGTTGAGCGTCTGACTTCGGCTCAGGTCATGATCTCGAGGTCCGTGAGTTCGAGCCCCGAGAGTTTGAGCCCCGCATTGGGCTCTGTGCTGACAGCTCAGAGCCTGGATCCTTCTTCAGATTCTGTGTCTCCCACTCTCTCTGCCCCTCCCCCACTCATGCTCTGTCTCTCTCTCTCTCTCTGTCAAAAATAAATAAACATTAAAAAATTAAAAAAAAAAAGAAACAGGGCTGTATCAGCTGCTTGCTACATCTTTGCAAAGTGCTAAAACCCAAATCTGAAACTATGGAAGAATAGATCTGTTTAGATCATTGTGAAAATCACTCCAAATTTGTTCTTCTCTCTCAGTTTCCATTATATCACAAACACATAACATGTAAAATACACACTCACTATAATTACTTTTTTCCCCCCATGTCAAGTGGCATTTCAGTATCAGGAGAGTTCTATTGGAACAAAGAATGATCAAATTAATTTTACCACTAATGATTTCAGTTTGGGGCTAAATCGCTGAATTTAAGAACATGAAGACAAAAATGATAACCAAAGACAGTAGCAATTAGATGAACATTTGGGTCATATTAAATCATCTTTGCCACAGATACACTAATTGTGGAGTAGAGATATTAGGGTTGAAAGGAAGATGATGTGGTACATATGTCAACCCTGATAAATATGGCTTAGGTCCTAAAAATTAATAGGTAAGCAAGTTTAATGAAAACAAAAGTCTCTCTTTTTCCAGCCTGCTTTCAGTTAGCTATTCCCCCACACATATGTGTGACCTTGATATTCAGCCTGTGTGTATTCAGCTCCTTGACTGGATATACCACAGGTCTCACATTTTGCCTGTCTGGAACACTCTTCACATGCCCTTTTCCAAAGAGAAGCGGTATTTTTATCACGTCAGCCTACAGAAAACAAACGGCTGAGATAGCCCAAATGATGGCATTGAAGTGCATGGACCAAGTCAAATGGTATTTGTTCAGATAAATGGAATTTTGAGGTTTTCATGAGTTTGGAAAATTGATAATGTTCCTGGACAAAGTTTGGTTAATGCGGAAGTAAATGAAAAGGCAAGGAAGAGAACAGGAGTGAATCTTGGACATTTTTCAGAGGCAAAATACATAAGCTTGTTTTTAATCCATAAGGCCAAATATTTCCTCTCCTCACATTGGGCCATATGTTTAATCCACCAAGACAAAGACCAGAGTAACGAATACTAACTGCAAGGTCCAGGAGAATCTATTATTGATTCTATCACGAACTAGCTGTGTGACCTTGGGTAAATCATATCACTGGGCCTCACCCCAAAACAATGAAAACAAAACCAAAACCGTCAAGGGTGTGTGGGGTCTTTAATGTTCTTTCCACCTTTATGGATCTTTAAAGTGCGACTTAACAGAAGCTTCGGCAGGAACAGAATTAAATCCAAAAGGAAAATAGCTTTCGTAATCATATCTGAACCTTTAATTTGTCATTTGCTTTATGACATATGCATGAGGCTTGTTTAAAATAACTCTACAAGGTTAATTACCGGTGCCGAATACAACGATTGTGTCGGTGGTACAATATTTTGTTAGGCATGTGTGACAACATTGCAAAGTGGATCAGCTGCAAGACTGTTTGTGATTTGGCACCCCCTTAGTTTAAAATGGCCACAATCCTAAACATGTGTTCCCCCACTCCCCCCACCTCTACGGACAAAGTGTGTGCCACAAAAAAAATTAACTCGGGGAAAAAAAAGCTCATTGACAATTTGTTGAACTCTTTAGAAGGTATACAAAGGGCAGCAAAACAGAAGACAGAGTTTTCGGGCAGCTCTGAGGCTACAAAAACAGAAGCCTGGGAGTGCTAAGGAGCCATTATTTTATTCAACCACTGGCAGAAAGCTTGTCCCAAACTAAGAGTGATGCTCAAACTGGTTAGAGGATAATGTTGAAAAGTATCGATGAGTTGTTTAAGCACTGACAATGATTTCTTACCTTGTAATAAACTCAGTTTCTTAAAAATAACTGTAAACCTGTTTTTTGAATAACCCACAAATAGCACCTTAATATCTAAGGAGGGAAGATTTACAGTTACAATTACCTGGGTTTTATCTGCATAATGTCAGTTTTCTCTTGCAGAAGGATATTTGTCACAGAATTTTGCTAGGCTAAGAAAATAGAGGCCCCTACCCACAACAAACACACTGTTCGCCCAGGAAGATTTCACTTCTCTCTCCTCTGGGGAGAGTAAAACCCTCTGTCAGTTGAAGGAGTATTGAACAAATGCCATAAAAAGCAAATGCCAATTTTTCTGAGATGTTAACAATGGCGAATATTATGTTTATTTTTATTACAAATTATCTCTTCTCATTTATATGACCCTACATAAAATGTGCTAGTATATAAGGACATTTATGTCAGTTCAAGCACACTAACTCATATATTTTGTCATAGTGCAGTGTGTGTTATTTAATCCAACAGAATATTAAGACTTTAATCTATCTTTTTGCAACATAAAATGCCAACAGTTGAAAAGTCTCATGATTTAGATAAGGAGTTTAATCTTTATGGCCTTTCCAGAAAACCTTCTCATTAAAAAAGCAATATGGCTGGTCAGTTCAGGTTGGAAGCCATTTTGGTTTGGGGACTTACCAAGGTCATTGCGACCTAGACTAGAAGGAGTTATTTTTTTTTATTCTCCCTGAAAAGTGGCCTGGTTAAGTGGGGTCAAGTTATTCTCATTTGCACAGCTGCAGAGATATTGTTATTTTATATGGGTTGTGTACACTTCACTATTGTATCAAGACTTTAATAATTTGACATCTTAGGTCAGCTGTTGACTCCAAAGAAAACTGGATAAATTACCATAAAAAGTAGGAAGTAGAAAATAATTAGGCAGATGGAGTAAATGAAAACAGGGCAGGTTGGTTTTATCTTTATTCTATAAAGACTTAAGCTTTGTCTGTAGGTTTTTTCTAATGTCTGTACTGAAACATTCTTCTCTGATATCAAATTTGTATATTGACTGCCTGGAAGAAAAGGAAATAAAAATTAAACTAGAACTCTGAGCCAAACTACAGAGAACTTTTTCACACATAGGAGATGGAAAGGAATTGACACAGGAACTTAGAAAATTGTCCACACCTACCTGTTTGAGTGAAATGCTTTCTACCTTTAGACCCATGGCTCAATTGCTTACAATCTTAATTCCTTCCAAATGTGGCTATGCCAGTATACTAATGTGAAAAGGAGAACTGACATACATTTAAATAATATACATTATTACCACCTGCCTAGAACTTTATCCTTTGACACACCAACATTTAACAATCCCCTACTGCTGGATATTTAGTGTAGCCTCTCCCTTGCAACCATGCCCACGTTGTACTCTTACTAACATGATGTTTGAATATCTTTCTTGAATGAGTGAATAATTAAGTGATTGCATGAAAGGTAGACAGGTTTTGCTACCCAGAATATATAGACGAGAGAAGTAGCCAGCCTTTCTTAGGTGCTAGTGCTTGATAGCATCTACCCTTTAGACTGTCCTGCCTTGCTTTCTGCCACAGATAACTGGTTTCTTTGGACTCCATCAAAAGACCTTCATGATGGCTGATTTCTAGGTGGGTTTAGCAAGGGGAGGGAGAATACTGGTAGAAAGCCAAAGGAAGAGAGGAGTAGGATTGGTGAATATTTCTTCCCAGCTCCCTCCCAGAAGAATTCCCTTAGGTTGAATTCCCTTAGGCTCTCTCATCCTGTTGTTCCTACCTCCTAGGTACTTGCAGTTTCCCTATACCTTTTCCAAACCCTCTTCAAAGTGTTCCTACTTGTGCAATTCGTTTCCTGCTGGGACACGGAAGCATTAACAGTGTGAACAGTAGAGTCAACCTGACGTATTAGGAAGTGACAATCCTAACACAAATGAACATTTTGTTCTTTCAAATGTTTTGTGTATGACGTAGTGGTGATAGTGACATTTTTACCTCCAAAAATCCTACATTCTTAGAAGTGCTTTCACAAATGGACAAAATGTTATTCAGTAGAATAATAATACTCTGAAGGACTAAGTTAAAAAATTACAAAACTGTGCATTATATGTTATGATTTTTTGTTAAAACTATAGATTACATATAAACATTTCTGGGGTGGTATATTTTGATTTTCTTCTTTGATTTTTTACCTGCATGTCCAAAACTCTCTACAATGAATATGGGCTGTTTTTGTCAACAGATATTTAAAAATTATTAACCAAATAAATATAATCCCCAAAATACATTAAGTCATATGCCAGCTATAAGGAATACAAAGTTTAATGACCTTGCAATTTAGGGTGATGTTTGCACATGTGCTGATGTATTCTTCTTCTCAGTAGGGTTCTATGAAGAAATGTTTCCTGCTGGTAGGATTTGCCAAGATCACATGAGCTCCCGACAGTCACTAGCATCCCCGGATGAGACCCCAAACCACTTTTTACTCCTCCTAGTTCTCTTCACTTTCTTTATCCCTCTTTGCCTTTTTTGTTCTCTGTGAAGACGCTTACACTGGCCTCTTCCCCTCCTGACCATGCCTCTAGAAGTGCCTGTGCCCAGTTGCCTGCTTGGAATTGTCTCATAGTCCTTCATTTTGGCTCTGCTTTGTGTCTCCTGATCACGCCTGTCTCTTTTGCTCTGTGGTTCTTTCTGTGAGTGGTCTTCATGGTAACCCCCCTTCTTTCCTTCATCATGGGCACTCTTCCCCAAATTTGTACTATCTTCATTGGTAGGGCTTGGGTGGTCTGCTTCATGTTGCTTACCTTGAATGTTACATAAAATCCTGACTTTCTCGGAGAGAGAAACTTCTTTGTTGAGTATGATCTATGACAAGTGCATTCTATTATAATTTTGCATGTGCCTGAGTGAAGGCATGGGGTTTTACTTGAATCATTTCATGTTTTGAGTACACTAAATCAACATTTATACATCACTTAGACGCAAGCTTGCTCTTCATGTCTTCTTTCCTGATATATCTCATCGATCTGGAAGGTTCACAATTGGACGTTCATGGCGTTCTGTGCCATTTTGATATAGGGCACATTCATTAGTGGATCCAAACCTGGAATTTTTTAAAAGTTCAGATTGTTTTATATGAACAAAAATGTAAGCAAATTAGGAAACATCATGTGGCTAAAGCAATCAAGGATATAGAGTGGCTTCTATGCTAAATAAAGATGAATCTTCCTTAGTCTTAGAAGTATGGGGAAGTCATTATTGAAATCCATTAAATCTTGAGCTGAATATGGAAGAATCACCAAATTCTAGACTAGTCTTTCTTTTAACTAGAAAATGCAATATTTGGAATAACTAAAATGAACTCTATAAAACTGTTATTCTTTAATCTAAGATTAGATTCTGTTAAAACTCTGCCCACATGCCCTCAGAACCATTCACCCTACTGGTGCATGCCAGCCTGGCTTCTGATGGCCAGCTCCTGAATCTTTGTCAGAGGGCTGCCCTTTGGTGGAAAGGACCAACTTCACCCTACTGATGTGTCTGAGAATTAACATAACTTTCAAGGTATTTAGTAACCAATGACTAACAGCTATGGAAGTACAAGTATTCCAATGCCCTTGTCCCTCATCCAGTATTTTACACTGTATGCCATTTAATCCCTGGGGTTAAATTTCCCTCACTCATAACAGTAGCTGGCTTAATAATGCACTCCCTATTGATTACCTTCTCTTCCCTGTATTACTTGCCTACTGGCATACAAGTGTCACTGTACCTCTGAAATAAACCAAATACACAAATCCTTATTTCAGATCTGATTCCTATGGGAACCAAAATGTTATTTAAAAGGATGTTAGGGGGGCCTGGTGGCTCACTTGGTTGAGCTTCTGACTTCGGCTCAGGTCATGATCTCGTGGTTCGTGAGTTCAAGCCCCGCATCGGGCTCTGTGCTGACAGCTCAGAGCCTTAAGTCTGCTTCGGATTCTGCGTCTCCCTCTCTCTCTGCCCCTCCCCTGCTCGCACTCTGTCTCTCTCTCTCTAAAATAAATAAATGTTTAAAAAAAATGGGGCGCCTGGGTGGCTCAGTCAGTTAAGCGTCCGACTTCGGCTCAGGTCATGATCTCACGTCTCGTGGGTTTGAGCCCTGGCATCGGGCTCTGTGCTGATAGCTCGGAGCCTGGAGCCTACTTTGGATTCTGTGTCTCCACTCTATGTCCCTCCCCTACTCATGCTCTCTCTCTCTCTCTGTCTCTCAAATATAAAATAAAATTATATATATATATATATGTGTGCATATATATATATATATATATATATATATATATATAGGATTTGGGGGCCATAGCCAAACTTTGAAGGATCAGGGCAAATACCTGCCATGTTGATATTTGCTGGTGGAGACAGCATTCAATAGGAAGGGATCGCTAGAACAACATGCCAGCTCTTCTAAGGAGTTTTGTTGTAATGAAATTCTTCCTCTTGTTAGCAGTCACATTTGAGAAACTATAGATACTAAATTTAGAAACCAAACCTTAACTTCTTATGGGAGGTTTGGATCTGGTTGGATTCAAAACGGCATGTCACCATCTTTATTTCTATGATAGAAAGACAGTCGGCAGGACTGTCAAACAACAGGCTTTATTAGTTACACAGTCCAGCCTACCACTTAGGAATAAAAGCAGGTTATTTATTAAACATTCACTTGAACCAACAATGGCTTAAGAAAAGAAAAATATCCCTTGATGGAAAAAAAGCATTTCACAAAACTCACAAAGTTATTGAAGGTCTAAACCCAACAAAAATCTCCAATTCTGTTTTGCTTTCCCTTCTTTTGTTAATGATAACACTTCATCACACATTTCACTTTGGACAAAGCATCGTCATTGCCAAGGTACTCTGTAATAAGCTGCAACTCATGGCTCTGCATGTACACGTTGCCCTGGATTTATAAACTTTCCCTAATATTTACATTTGAAAATGTTACGAGACTGGCCATCACACATTTCCTCCTTTTCTCTCACATTTACTTTTTCAGAAGCAATATACAGAGGAATGACAGACACGTCTTTCTTCATGGTATCTAGTGTTCTGGGTGTGTGTGTGTGTGTGTGTGTGTGTGTGTGTGTGTAATTGGATACGACTGAAAAGAGAATAAGACAGAGGAAACAAGGTGTGAAAGAACTTTAGAGAGAGCAAGAAAGAGCGATAGAGAGAGTGGTTATGCTTAGGAACACATTAATGTTTGAAATGCAAACTTTAACCTTTAAGGATTTTATCTTAAGGAAATCAAGTATAATGTATACAGAAAAACATGTAGGCAAAAGCGAATTAGAATTTTCTAATGCTCATCAGGTGTTGAGGACTGTGCTGCCCGACGTGGGGGCAACTAGCCTCAGATAGTTAAATTCAAATAACTTAAAATTAAACAAAACTTAAATTCAGTTAGTCATTAGGCTAGCTACATTTTAAGCGCTCAGGAGATCATTGAAGTTATTAGACAGATCTAGTGCAGATGCAGAACGTTTCCATTCTTCGCGGAAAGCTCTGTTGGACAGTGCTGGTCTAGAAAGTGTGAGCCATCATAGATCAACAGACATAACTACATGCTATCATCTGATGAAGCATATGGAATTTCTCTGTCCTCCACCCCCATTTCCTCTTTCTTCCAGGGACTTGAAATAGGAAGAAAAAAACAACCCCACAGAACTACAAAAAAGAGAGAACAGACAAAGAGGACTGTTGTAAAAATAAGAAGCTTTGAAGAATCTGAAGCAGATGTTATGCTGGGAGCTAGTATGTATTATATACCACCTGTGCCCACTTAATTCCATCCAAAATCATTTCCTCCACAGTTACCATGAAGAGAGATGGAAATTCAAGGATCTAAAAATATTTGGTAGAAGGAAAGGGAGGAAGAAAGTGAAAGTAAGTCTTCTAATTCAGATGTGGAGTCTATCTGCAGATGGGAATAATGATTTACTGCCCGTGGGCGCCCCTGGACTCTGGGGTAAGGCACATTTTCTCTGCCTGGAGCTCCATGAGTTGGCTGGACCACTACGCAAAGCCATTCCATATGTACATGTTTTGAGTAAGAAATTATCTGTCAGCAGTAGCTGACATATACATATATACACATATTATATATACACACACATATATGCGCTTTTGTTAAGGATATGGGGTAGAACCAAAAGTTTTATATGAAAATAGTCAAGACCCATTCTTTTAACCTTCCAACGACTTGTTTTGCTACATATATTTCATGGTATTTCAGTGGTTCTAAGTCTGTCTCAGATGATATTGCTTTAACCCTTTCTTTACTGTTGCCTGCTCATTTTGTGGCACACTTATCTTATTATTCCAGGTGAAAAGAGCTGCCAGTTTTAACTAGTTGGTTTTGAGTACTAAAGGTATTCTATTGCCGAACCCACAGAGACAGAGTGAATTATCTGATCAGTAATTTGAACTTTCTCTTCAAAAACAAATTGCCTGAGAAAGGATACATTCCTCAGAACATGCCATCATTTTTCTTCTAGAAAAGTTACTAGTTTCCATTAATGGGTGTAAATCATAGAATCTGACTGCACCGGAAAAGAGACCATTTTGGAGCTGACGTGGATGACCCAGTATTTTACCAAGCTTGTGACAGTGGGAACTTTCTGGAATTTGAATAGGAAATGTCAGCTAACTGAAAACACATCCCATCTGAAGGCTCAAATAGAGAGTAAGTGCTGTCCCAGCTCTATGATTTGCTAGCATCTTTGATTGTTCTCTTGGCTTGGCATAATTCTTCTCTCTTTGCAGAAGAGGGCTCGTTTTTCACATTCTCTCAGCCAAAGTTTTCCCTTCTGACCCATAGAGAGAAACTTGAGATCATCAGCTTCAATTTCTATTTGATTCTCCACATTTGTGACTCCCACAGAGGGAAGATAAACACTTCGTATGAAGACTGCAAGATGAACTTTTGGATAGGAGTCACAAATTTCTTAGTTCATTCATTTAATTCATCTATTTATTCATTCAACAAATAAGTGCTAGACACTGTGCATGGAGATACAAGAAAAAGATAGAAATATTCCCTCTTTCTTGAAGAGTGCATTCTAAGAGAAGATGATGGCCAGGGGTATTAGTTGCTTATTTCTGTTGTAACAAATCACCACAAATTTAGTGGCTTATACCTGTACAAGTTTATTAGCTTATAATTTTGTAGGTCAGAAGTCCAACACAGGGCTCACTGAGGCTAAAATCAAGGTGCATTTCTTTCTGGAAGCTGTAGGAGAGAATTCATTTCCTTACTATTTCCAGCCTGTAGAGTCCACCTGTATTCCTTGGTTCATAGCCTTCCTTCCTCTATCATCAAAGCCAGCAACATCAGAGCAAGTCCTTCTCACGTCACAGTCCTTTGACCTTTCCTTTGTCGTCACATCTCTCTGTGACCACAGCTGGGAAGGGTCCTTGGCTTTTAAGATTCATGTGATTACATTGGACCCACCAGGATCATCTCTTCATCTCCAGGTCAATCACATCTACAAAGTTCTTTTTGTCATGTAAGGTAATTTATTCACAGGTTCTGAGGATTAGGGCATGGGCATCTTTGGGGCAGGGACATTATTTTGCCTACCATATCAGGTAAACAAATAAATTAAAATAAAGCAGCTACATATTGTGGTCAGTGCTGCAGAAGGAACAGGTGCAGGATAAGAGGAGGGCACCTATGCTAGATGGTGTAGTTAGGAGAGGCATTTCTGAGAAAGTGGTATTTAAGCTGAGCACTAAGGGATAAGAAGGAATCTCCCTCTCATTTAAGCAATGGGGCTTGACTTGGTGACATCTTCTTACAGATCCCACCCTCCTGCTTACAGTTGACTAGCCCAGGGATGGGCATCTGACTTAGGCTAGGCTATTCAGAACCTTTCTCTGAGATTTTAAAACTTGGTTGCCAAAGAAAGTGTGTCCATTCCTCTCTGTGGTGAAACTTGGAAATACGAACCCTGGAGTAGTTTTCAATAATGTTTCCTGCCTTGTAGAGGACAATAATGTCCTCTACAAGGCAGGAAAGCTGGCACATATTGTGAAACAGAGGCAAAACACCAAAAGTTTGTTGGTGTTGTTGTTCAAAGTAAAATTACTAATTGTATTATTTATGATTCTTTTCATTGTATGTTTAGAACCTAAAAAAACCTATCTTAAGCAAAAAAGTGAAATATAACTCTTTGGTTCTATGGTAGCAGTATGATCTCTGAGGCTAGCTGCACTCTTACTCTTCCCAGGGTCCCATGAATCTTCCAATAAATTTCACTCTTTTGCATAAAATAGTTAGGTTTTTAGGTTTCTATCATTTATAACCAGAAGAATCCTGAAGAATACAATAGTAATTTTATTTTGAGAAACTGTGGCATACCTTGGGCTCTCTATGGGAATGGATAAGCATTTTTGGAATCCATATAAAATGTTCTATCATTGGGTTTTTATTTTTTTATTCCAAAAGCACAATTATCTCTTCACATCACATTACGGGTTGGCTTTACTCGTTTGTCCAGTTGGGATCTATTTGTGATCTCCACAAGTTTTTCTTTTTTCTTTTAAAAAATTGTGAGATACAGCATACATATAGCATATACATGTAAAATGTAGAAGGATGTTTTAAAGAATGTTCATAGATAATAATAAAATGAGCAAAGTTGCACTGACTAGCATAAGAACTGGACAATCCTAGTGCCTTTGAACCTCCTATATGGATCTCCCTCTCTCACCTATGAAAGTAACCACTATTCCAAGTTTTCTGTTAATTATGCTCTCACTTTTCTTTAAAATATTGCTCTATAAGGGGCTGGCTGACTCAGTTGGTAGAGAATGCGACTCTTGATTTCAGGATTATGAGTTCCAGCCCCACGTTGGGTATAGAGATGACTTAAAAATAAAATCTTAAGTAAAAGAAAATAAAATATTACTATATATGCTTTCTAATATATGTTTTTAATTTGCAATTTTAACATTTATACAAGTGGACTCCTGCAAAATACATTCGTCTACTACTTGTTTTTGTTTGACATTGAATTTTGAAACTCATTCACATTGATAGGTTTGGCAAATTTCATTCATTTTCACTACTATATACTTTACCATGCTGTGAATGCACAATTTACTTACATATTCTACTATTGATGGGAAGTTAGATGGTTTCTAAGCTTTTGGCTATTATAAGCAATGTCATCTGGGGCACATGTGTAAGCTTCCCTGGTGTGCTTACCTAGAGGTGCAGTAGTTGGGCCATAGGAAAAGAGCATCTGTAGCTTTAGAAGTCATTTCAAGTAGGTTTCCAAAGTAGCTGCAGTGTTTGTAATCCAACCAGTAGTATATAAAATACAACATTGCTTCACGTTCTGGCTAAAATTTGGTATTGTGAGACTTTATTATTATATTATGTTATTATAATTATTATTATTACTATTGTTATTATTAATCTGATGGGTGTGAAAGGGTATCTCATTGAGATTTTAAATTAGATTTTCCTGATTATTAAGGATATTGATCACTTTTTGCATGTTTATGGGAAAGGCATGATTTTTCTTCTGTGAAAGCATGTTCATATAAGGACATTGTATATTTTGGAATTAAATTTTTTGTCAATTTGTATTTCAATATCTCACTCAGTTTGGGAGTTGTCCTTTTACACTATTTCTTTTTTTTTTTAATTTTTTTTTCAACGTTTATTTATTTTTGGGACAGAGAGAGACAGAGCATGAATGGGGGAGGGGAAGAGAGAGAGGGAGACACAGAATCGGAAACAGGCTCCAGGCTCTGAGCCATCAGCCCAGAGCCCGACGCGGGGCTCAAACTCACGGACCGCGAGATCGTGACCTGAGCTGAAGTCGGACTCTTAACCGACTGCGCCACCCAGGCGCCCCTTACACTATTTCTTAACAAACAATTTTTTTAGGTATTATTATTACTGTTTATTTTTATTAATTGAGGTGAATTTCACATAACATAAAAGTAACCATTTTGAAGTTAACAGCTCAGTGGCATTTAGTACATTCACCATGTTGTACAACTACAACCTCTGTCTAGGTCCAGAATATTTTCATCACCCCCAAAAGGAAACCCCATACCCATTAAGTAATTGCTCCCCATTCTCTCCTCTCCCAGCCCTGGAAACCCCCAGTCTGCTATTCATTTTTAATTTTAATGTAGTAGAATTTGCCACCTAGGCTTCATATTCTTCAATTTTCTAACTATCCCTTCACCCACCCCACCTTGTCCTTATTATTAGAACTTTATAAAAAGCCTTGTTATCTGGTAGGGTTAGTTTCTTTATTAGTGTATTGATTATTTTGGGTCATTTGCCATTCCTTATATGTTTTAGAATTGCTTACAAGTTTCACAAAAATCCTTCTGGGATTCCAATTGGAACTGCAATTTATTTAGAGATTAATTTGGGGACGATAATCATCTTTAAAACATCTTCTTTTTATCGATGAACATGATTGTTTCTTCTGTTTATCTGATCTCCTTTATGGCTTTCAAATTGTAAAATTGTCCACATAATGGTCTTACATGTGTTGTGTTAGGTATATTTCTATATATCTCATGTTTTTGTTGATCTTCTAAATTGTATCTTTTTAAATTGTATTTTCTGTTTGTTAGTGGTATATAAAATACAGTTGGCTTTTGTTTCTTAATCTTATACAGTAAAACCTTTGACTGCAAGTAACTTGTTCTGTGAGTGTTCCACAAGATAAGCAAACATTTCTGATAAATTTCAACTTGATAAACAAGCGATGTCTTGCAATAAGAGTAGTACGTGAGGCCAAGCATCACATGATCACAACTGAGCCAATGGTTCTTCTCTCTCTCTGGTTGTAGAGGAAGAGAAGAAAAAGGCAGAAGAATCCCTCACTTCAAATGAGGTTGGGGAAATGTGTAAAATGTGGGAAACAGTGCGAAATTCTTTAGAAAAGCACCACCTGAATGAGACTGTAGCAGTATGAGCGATGAATCTGTTTAACGACAACGCAATGTCACATTTCCTCAAAAGGAGGCAAAAGCAAGTATCGTTGGGTAGGTTCCTTGTTAAAATTGCACAAAGAGAAAAAAGATTCCATTGAACCAATAGACAGCAGTGATTCCATTAGTGATAGTGAAAGTCGTCCTATACAATAACCCTCCTCTCTTGTCTCCCTCACACCAACCACGAAGGTTTTCAAAGGTAAGCTCAGGGGGCGCCTGGGTGGTGCAGTCGGTTAAGCGTCCGACTTCAGCCAGGTCACGATCTCGCGGTCCATGGGTTCGAGCCCCGCGTCAGGCTATGGGCTGATGGCTCAGAGCCTGGAGCCTGGAGCCTGTTTCCGATTCTGTGTCTCCCTCTCTCTCTGCCCCTCCCCCATTCATGCTCTGTCTCTCTCTGTCCCAAAAATAAAGAAACGTTGAAAAAAAAAATTAAAAAAAAAAAAAAGGTAAGCTCAGGTTAATTTATTTTTCTTTATATTTTGTATTTTCTTTATTTTTTTGTACTATATTACAGCATTGTAATCATTTTTATATGAATATTTGGGGATCATGGAATGAATCATCTGAGTTTCCATTATTTCTAATGGGGAAATTTGCTTTGATATACAAGTGCTTTGGATTACAAGCATGCTTCCAGAATGAATTATGCTCACAAACCAAGGTTTTACTGTATTTAGCAAACTTGCTTAATCCTCTTTTAAAGTCAAATATATCATTTGAAAATTCCTTACATTTTTAATGTGTATAGTCTTAGACAACATACAATAAATCAAAAAAATAGGTAAGGATTAAAAACACAGTATTTTTTATTTTTCTCAAATGACTATTTGTCATAATACCTATGAAATAGGATATTTTTGTTTATTTCCAATTCTTATTTTTTCATTTTAAAAATCTTTGCATACAATCCACTAGATCATTCAATAAATGTGTTTACTTGCCATCAAAAGAAATGACTTTAATATTGAGTGGATGTTTGCTGTAGGTTTATCATAGACATGTTATATCAGATTTAGGACAGTCTTCTTTCCTGAGAGGCTTTTTAAAACTACTATTGTAAATTAAGGTTGAATATTATTGAATGCTTTTTCTACATCTATGATGGCCATATGATTTTTTAAAATCTTTTAATATAATAAATTTATGAATACATTGTCCACTGTTGAACCAAACTTGCATTCCTGCAATAAATTCAAGGTAGTCAAGCAGGTATCATCCCTTATATGTAATGCTAGATTCAGCTTGACAATATTTGTTTAGAATTTTTAATATATGTTATGAACGAAATGACCTATATATTTTCTTGGATTTTTTTTTCCTTTTTCTTTCTTGGTTTTCATAATAAATTTATACTAGTATCACAACATAAGTTGGCAAGTATCAACTATTGCTATAGCAATAACTCCATTATTTAAAGGTTTTCAGTATCATTTATTTTTTGCTCGTGTAACATGCTATATTGTGATTTTGATTGTCTTTGGTTGGCTCAGTTGGGCACTGCTCCATCTTCCCTTTCATTCTAGAACCCAGGCTGAAAAAGTGGTTCATATTTGAAACTTGCTATGTTCATGACTGAGGGTAGGAACATAAGAGACATGAGCCAAACCGTATGTAAAAGACATCACATTTTCTCCTTTCTCATTGGCCAAAGCAAGTCACATGGACAAGCTGAAAGTCAATGAGGTGAGACTTTATACCTTGTCCTTTAGGGAATGAGTGGGAATGAGTAATTGTTAATAAATAACAGACTACTATAGTCATCTCTTTCAGTAACAAAATTTTCTTCCTTCTACAAGTAAAATACACTCACTGAGATAATGAAAAATCTTATTTAGTTATGATATTAGGTTCTGAGTCTGGGATCCAGTGCTCTTCATCATGTCTAGAGTTATGCCTCTTAAGTACAAAAAAGACATCTTATGTGGATCTCCTCAGCACCATCTATAATGGTAGAACAGAGTTAGTAGAATGGAAGTGCATGTCCCCATTGGAAAGGGGGAAGTTTGGAAGTTCATCATTTTTACTGGTCCATAGCAATCCTGAAATTCCTCTGGGAAATGCAGTGAGCACTGCTACTCTGGAGGTGGAGGCATTTCTTAATTAGACTATGGTCATTGTGCCTAGGAGCAGTTCCCCAGTCCACTGTTTTCCTTGGCTCTTCCCTGAACTTTGTGGAGGATCCATGTTCGTAGCTTTCCTCAGCCATATCTGAAGAAGGGCTTTCTCAATCTACTGCCTCCTATAAAATGTTTGCAGCCTAACTGTACCAAACAGTCACAGTCTCTTTTAATCCAGGCTGTTGGTATTTTGGGAAACAAATTCTCTTAATATTTCAAAAAATGATTCCCTTCACTGGGTAAAAGGAAGCACACTCCCCTCTAAACATAATTATGGGTCCTTTGAGCTTATCAGGATTCTTCTCTTAGTGTTAGTCCCTGAACCATTCTGTCTAATTGAAGAGGGCTAACAGAGAGCCATCTTAATCCATCCAGAGGACTTAATAAAAGTGTGACAACCAGCAGTTTTATTTGGCGTTTTCTTCCAGACTGTATTTTAATGGTCACAATCTTAGCCGTGGGACTGTGTGCAAATTTCAAAGTGATTTACAAACTGGAGATGAGCGATAGCCACAGATTTCAACCTTTCAACTGCTGGAATTTGTCAATTCTCATTTTCCATTTTACTTCTGCAATAACTTGAAAAAAAGAAATACACCTAATAAGCTTGCAACCTGGGAAGGGAAGTTTTGAGACAAAGCATGTCTCCCGAAAACATTTAGGTCAGTTTTTAAGTTTTATGTGTGTGTGTGTTTGTATGTGTATGGGTTTTATTTAGTTTATTTCAATTTTACATTTATTTTCATAACATTTTTGTATTCTTTTATATAAAATGTAATCTCTGTAATGGCTATGATTATGTTTCACTGCAAAGAGGACTCATTTATGTTCTCTATTCCCTTTTCTTAATTAATCTTGCTGGAAGTCCATCAATTTCATTAGTCTTTCCAAATCACCAACTTTGGGTATACCTTTGTAGTATATCTTTGTAGTATATCTTTACTTCCCATTTCATTAATTTTTGTGCTTATTATTACAATTTCCTTTCTTTGGATTAATCCTGTCATTCTTTTCTTATTTCTTAAGTTGGATGCTTTGTCCTTTCTGCCTTTTTTCTTTCTTAATACATGAATTTAAGCCTATAAATTTTCCTCTCAGTGCCATTTTAGCTGTATGTCACACTACCATATACAACCTAAAAAAATCTTTTGGTTCTTTTTCCTAGTTGCCATTATGGTTTCTTCTTTAATCCATGAATTATTTACAAGTGTATTTAAACATACAAATACATGTGTTTTAAAATTCTTTTCTTTATTGGTTTATATTTTGCTGCTATTCAGAGAATGTGTAGGCTTGGTATTGATGCATTGAATACTGTTGAACTTTGCTCCGCAGCAAAGCAAAGAGTCATTTTTTGCAAATGTCTCATGTGAGCTTATAAAGAATAAGCATCCACAAAAATACATGCATAAGAGTGTTTATATCAGTTTACTCATAATAGCCCCCAACTGGCACAGTCATCCATCAATAGGAAAATGGATAAAGAGTGGAATATTCATACAATGGAACACTACTCAACAATATTCAAATATAAAAAGGGATGACATGTAATTCATGCAAAAATATGAATGAATTTCAAAAGCATTATGCTGAAAGAAGCCTTACACAAGAATACATAAAAAGTGCAAAAGAGTAGGATTCCTTCTGTATAAAGTTCTAGAGCTGGCAAAAATAGTCTGCAGTGGAAAAAGCATAAAAATATGGTTACGCTGGAGTGGGTGTGGGAGAGTAAGGATTGACTGGAAAGAGGCCTGTTCTATACCTTGATAGGGGATTGAATTACAATTGGTGGACTTCATTATATTGTACACTTAAGATTTACACATTTTTTTGGTCTGAAAATGTCCTTTTTTTACTGTTGCTTTTGAAGGTCAGTTTAACTAGGTATACAATTTTGAGTCAACAGTATATTCACACCCAATACTTTAAAGGTATTTTTCTCATAACTTTGGCCTTCTATTATCACTGTTGAGAAGTCATCTGTTATGCTACTTATTGTACTTCTATTTGGCTGATTTTATTGCTTTTTCTTTGTTTTTAGTGTTTTGAACTTCCAGTGTGGATGAATCTAGATTTCTTTTTATTTATTCTGTTAAGAGTCTATGGGCTTCTCAGGTGCCTAGATGGCTCAGTCAGTTGAGCGTCCAACTTCATGATCTCACAGTTTGTGAGTTTGAGCCCCGCATCTGACTCTGCTGCAGAGCCTGGAGCCCGCTTTGAGTTCTGTGTCCCCCCGCCTCTCTCTCTGCCTCTCCCCTGCTCACACTCTGTCCCTTTCCTCTCTCTCTTTCTCTCTCAAAAATAAATAACATTTAAAAAAAGAGACAGAGAGAGAGTCTATGGGCTTCTCAAATCTAAGCCTGGCATCTTTCATCCATTGTAGAAAACGTTCTGCCATTATTCTTCGGAGAACTGACGCTCCCCATTTCCAACATCAGCTTCCCTTAGAACTCCAATTAGACCTCATGATACTCTCTTTATTTATTCTTCACTCTGTCTCTGCAACACTCTGGACAATATCTTCTAAAGTGTCCTACAATTCATTAATTTTCCTCTCAGCTGTATCTAATCCACTGTTTAACGGTTTTCCTGAGTTTTTAATTTCAATTATTACATTTTTAACTTCAAGAATTTACATTTGGTTCTTCTAAAAATCTGCTTGGTTATTTTTTTGAGAAATTATTATTATTTTGTCATACTTTTATTACCTTAAAAAATTTTCAAACATATGAAAGAAACTTACTTTGTATTGTATAAATGATACTTCCAATATCTATGACCTTTGGATGTCTGATTATACCTTTTTTGTTTGTTTGTTTCTACTTACTTCCACTCATTGTGTTTTGCTTCATATGTTTTGTGATTTTTGTGTATCAATTCATGCTCCTTAGAACATAAGAATTTTTTGACATCTGGTTTTTAAGGGTGTTTCATGAAGTACTTGTGTTTGCTTATGTTTTCCATGCTGATGCTTGGTGAAATTTGAAGGACAACTTCAAATTTCCAGCTTGAGGTTTTAGAAATGTCCTCAAACATGCATAAATATAGTCTGTAGTTGACAATTCTTAGGGGAGACTTTTTTCTTTTTCTATTTAGCAAAAATCCAAAGCCAAGACTGGCAATTATCCCCTCTGCCTCCTGCTGTGGGATAGATTTTTCCTAGTTCAGCCTTCAGGGGTCTGGACTTTAAATGGTGCTCTCTGGCGTGACTTGACAGGTTTTGCCTTCTGTCTGCGGTGTGCTTGGCGCATTAAGTCCCAGATGATAGGCCATCAGGAATTGGCAGATAACGTCCAGGGAAACTATTGTTTCTTGCACTAACACTTCTCCCTGGAAGTATACTTGTTCAAGATGATGTCCTTTCACAAACTGCACTTTGTTGTTCAAACTAAATAATGATAGAACTTTCTACCATGAGAGCCTTCGTTGTCATTTGAATATCGAGTGATTCCTTTTCTTTAAGTTTTAGAGGAAAAAAATGCCTTATATTTAAGCATGTATGGTAACTTGACTTTCTCATTTCACTTTTTTACTATATTCTAGACATAGTTTATATTTAAAACATTTTATAACATCAAATGCATGTATGTTAGTAACATATTATCATCACTCTATCTTTCATCTTATTTTCAGAGTCAAAGGTTGGCTGAGGAGAGCAGTGACCACCGCATCCTCCTACAAAACGTACACACACACACACACACACACACATCACCACCATTACTACCACCACCAAACCGACTCCCTCAGCCAATAAAAATAAACATAAATCTCATTAAAAACCATGTGCCTACTCTGAAAACACAGCTTCAAGATAAATCTCTTGGCCTCCCCTTTCAACCAGATTGCCATCTCTAAATATCTTAAACCTTCCTTTATAAAAATTTTGGAGCCCATACAGTTCTTTCTGTTTCTGCCTTTAAATTCTCCAAAACTTTGGTTGTTGGATAACCGTCCTCTATTGATTTTGGTTCAGTTATTTTCGCTTCCATGGAAATCTTAAATCCCTGTCCACTTACATCCACAAATATGAGAAATTTCTTTTAGATTTTCAGTGTTTTAGTGAAATTTCTTCCACATCCAGTTCTGCTCTCATTCCACAGATATTACCTACTTCTAAAGAAATCTGTTTGAATTAGATTCATTTGAATCATGTCAAATTGATTTTTCTTTATTTCACATAAAATAACTGATTTCACTTCCCTCTTTCCTCAACATCTAGAGACCATTACTACAAAATACCACCGGTAAAAGGACATAGGGAAGGAGGGCTTTTAGCCAGAGTATCCACACAGAAAGACAAGTACCTTTTTCTTTATTATATATTGTGCCGGGTTAAAACAACAACAACAAACAAACAAAAACGAATAGAAAACTCTTTGCCCAAGCTACATTGATAAGGATAGGACCAAATGTTCTTCAGATATTATCATTTAATGAGAGGGTGTACTCACTAGAAAGATGGAATTAGGAGAATGTATTCACTAGAAGAATCAAATTCTCTTTCACTGATGCAGGGCTGGCGGACCTCCCCATCAGGGAATGAAGAGAAGCAAGAGGAAGTTAAAAAAAAATATATATATATGTATGGAACGTTGGATTTTTCCCCCAATTTATGTATATACTATTTTCTACACACTTTTAAAATAAAGGCTCTTAAAATTAAAATCATAAATGAGTGTAAAGTAAGAAAAGTTAAGTATCCCTGCTCTTCTCCCCTTCCTACTTCATTCTCAATGGGTAATCTCTGATAACAATTTAATGCAACATTGTAACTATCTTTATGCATTTATCTATCTACTTATATATTTTAACTCATTTAATCCTCACAATAACTCTGAAGTGGTACAATTATTACCCCCGTTTTTCAATACAAAAAGTGAGGACTGTATGTGACATAATTTGCCCCAAATCTCAATTTACTGAGCAGTACGTCTAGCATTTTTAACTCAGTTTGACTCCAGAGTCTGCTCTTAACTACTTTGTAAACTATCTTAGAAATTTATTGTGAAGTTTTGTTGTTATCTACTAAATATTTATAACTGGTTTTTTGGAATATTTTACCTATGTCAAATAAAGTATCCACTTTATTCCCTTTAATGACTTTGCATTTCATTTAATATTTATATTGTGGGGGTGCCTGGGTAGCTCAGTCAGTTAAGTGTCCAACCAGCTCAGGTCATGATCTCGTGGTCCGTGGGTTCAAGCCTTGCATCAGGCTCTGTGTTAACAGCTCAGAGCCTGGAGCCTGCTTCGGATTCTGTCTCCCTCTTTCTCTGCCCCTCCTCCACTCACACTCTGTCTCTCTCTCTCTCTCAAAAATAAAATAAACATTACAAATAGTAATAATAATAATAACAATATTTATATTATCACATTGACTTCTTCCTAGTATTTGTCATGGCATATCTATTTCTATTACTTATCTTTAACCATTTAAAAATAATTTGGTCCTGTCCGTGCTTGTCAGCAGAGAGATGGATTTCCTTTTTACTCAAAACTAAGAGCCACTATTTGTTAGTAGAAGTTTTGATTCATTTATTGAATAAAGAGGTTTTAAAACATTTATTGCATTATGGTCTTGTTCTTGAAAAATCTTCTACAAAAGTCTTTCTTGCTGTTTCGTTTTTATTTCTTACCTTTGTGAATTAAAATTTTCCTTTTATTTCTTTTTTTTTCTCTAATTGGTTTGAATGTATATATTCTAGTTTCTAGGACTTACTTTTAAATGTTGATTTTTTAAAAATATTTTTTGAATGTTTATTTATTTATTTTTGAGAGAGGTGGGGGAGGGGTCAGAGAGAAAGGAAACAGAATCCCAAGCAGCCATCAGGGGCCATCAGCACAGAGCCTGATGTGGGGCTCAAATGCACAAACCATGAAATCATGACCTGAGCCAAAATCAAGAATCAGACACTTAACCGACCGAGCCACCCAGGCATCCCTAAATGTGCTGATTTTAAAAATTAATCTCCAGAGCTAACCAAAATCTACATATTTTCCCTAATTGTATTTATTCCCATCTCTGTGGCTAGGGGTTGGATTTTAAATAAGGGTTCTTGCATATTGCAGTAGATTGTTCGGTTTAAATTTCCTGCCAAACCCAAAGGAGAGATAATCTGAGCTTTCTTATCAGTTTGCCCAGTAGTGGAGCAGAAGGGAAAGGGGGAGTGGTGGGACAAATATCATAAATAAATTCAAATTTCTTATTACAACCCTCCCGTGTTGAGATCATTTGGGACTTTAGTTCCGGATTGTTAAAAAATTATCTTTTCCGTGTACATTAAAACACCTTTTAAGTAGGAATATGATTGGGTTTTTTTGCCCATTACCCTTTCTTCTGCTGATATCTTACTCCTTTTGGACTCATTTTTCATTTCGTTAAAATACGTTTTTTCCTGAGGTTGTCTGTAGATGATAGTTACTGAATGCTAGTTTTGCAAGATACAGAACTTAAGTAGGCAAAAAATTTCTTTTATTACTTTAACCTGATCCTCTTCTAACATCTGTTTTTGCCAATGAGAACTTAGACTCTGATTTTCTTTCTATTTTTAGCTTCCCAAATCCCCTCTAGAAGCTTTATTCTTATATTCTAAAGTTTTCCTCTTGTTTTTTTTTAGGTATTTCTAAAAATTATTTTTATTTATCCTACTTGGCATTCAGTGAGCCATTTAATCAGAAGTCACAATACTTTCTCTAGTTCTATTCTTACTACTCACTAATTTGCTTTTCATTTGTATTAACACTGCTACTCAATTCATATACTGATATTTTAATTTTGATCTTAACATTTTTTGTTTTTAGAGTTGCTTATTTTTTGTGTTTGTAGCTTCTTTTTGAATCTCTCCAAGGATATTCAACATATTTATTTTAAAACTTTTGTGTGTGTGTGCTTACTTTGTTAGCTTTATTTCCTCAAGAGTTAATTCTTCTGTTCATTCAGTCTTCTATGATGTTGGATGCCCTTAAATGTTTGTGAATTTTTGATTGCTTGATCATATTTGTATTTAAAGATACATTTTGCTTTTGTAAAGATCCTGGCCTTGAAATAAAAGCACATATTCTATGGTCTTCAGGTATGGGTTGGATGTGCTTCTAGATGGGATACAACTATACCTTATCTTTCATGTGTGAAAGCTTCTCCACTTCTCCTGATTCTTTGGTTATTTGAAGCATTGTTCTGTATCTTTGGCCCAAACACCCACACCATCTGCTTTAGACTGAAGGTAAATGACATCCACACATACTATCTAGCTTAAGCAAGGGTCAGAGAGAAGCCAAAATGCCATTCTGCCTCAAATACATTGTCTGTCTACTTACACTTATATTTATCCTGTGAGAAGTGAGATGATTCATTTTCAGAAATACCAAATAAAAGCTGTGCTGTCTAGTTAACAATAGGTTTACAATCTGTTGTAAATATGTACAATCCCCACCCCCCCCCCCCAAACAGTGGAGTCCCAAACCCTTAGATACTTCACTTCCTGGTTCTTCTTCCCCTCTCATTTCACAGGCATATTTTCGTGGGCTTTGCAATGAGCATATGCCAAAGGACAAAGGAGAGACTGGCAATCTGCCTCACCTCAAGAAATGTACATTTGTTCCATTCAGACTACTTTTTGCCTTACATGGACATGGGTGACTCTGGGTAAGGCTGTAAGCTCTGTAGTACTCAGCCAATGAGGAGTCGGGGAGGGACTTACATTAGAGGAGATCAATTGTCTCCTGTAACTGCTTTGAATGTGCTTATCCATCAGACACCCACTCTTGCGAGAACGTTGATTAAAGCCTCACTTCACCCTTCTCTGAGTCTCTGCATCCCTCCTTTGACTGGGTCAGTGGGCTTATTTCTTTGACTGGGTCAGTGGGCTTATTTCTCACCTCCTATGGCCCCCGCTATTTATTTTTCAGTCTAGTTAGGAATATTTGTAAGTATGCATATTTCTACTCATTTCTAAGGGACTGGGCACAGACTCTCATCTTGAACAATCTCCATTGTCCTACATTTTAGACTGTTGCATTTTGGACTTCTAGGTAAGATTTCACTTGAAAACAAGTGAATTAGTAAACAAACCTTCCCAAATCTCTTCAAACATGACCTTATATCCATTAATAATTTAATTCTGTGAACCGCTTGCTGGTGACTTGTTTTATGCTTTGTACATACATACTTATTAATAATGATACTAATATATGTCAAGTCAACAGTTTCTGAGAGGCAGTTGTTAAGAGGAAAACTTTTACTTAATGCAAGAAGGAGATTTAAATATACCTAATGATAATGAGTTGCATTTATAAAAAGAATTTCTCTTTAATGAAAACTGACATTAGTTTCTCATGTACCTTGATCTAGAGTTATTATGCCTATAACCTTATATGTGGTTAGAGTCCTGGGAAAACTCAAAAACTATCTGAGTAAATGCAGTTCTCTGATCATGTAAGAGTTTTAGTAATATGCTGCACTAGTTTAGATCAGGTTTAGTGGATAATTGCATGTGGTACAATGCAACCACTGGTGCAGCTAAGACCATAGAACTTCCTAGGCATGTAAGAAGCCATACTCTGCTCAATTTGCAACATTCTGCAGTGCACTATAAGCAACACTGGACAGGGAGGCGATTTTCTATTATTTGACTGGGGTGGGTGGAATAATTTTAATTGCCAAGAAATTGCATTTTCATTGTAAAGCAATTCAAGTTATAGCAGATTCATAATGCAGCTATTGTAAAAATGACATTTCAGTGACATTTCTGTGAGAAGAACATGGTGATTTTGCAAATGACATGGTGAGGGCATAGCAGTTTCGTGAATAACACATTTTCACAATACGTGTGCTGGGAGCATAAATAATGATGATGGCAATAATATTAATAATAACGGCATTCCATGAGGGAAAACCTTTTATCTCTGTAATTCCAAAGTTCTTTAACTCACACCTATCCACTTTACACTCCACTCAAATAATTGCTCTTGACTCTTTTTGATGGAAGGGAACTGAGGAACCAAGTGGTTACCCAACTCTATAACAAATTAATGGCAAACAGAGAATTAGAACTCTATTTTCTTTTAAAAAGTCTTTGGGGATGACTCACCAGAATGAGTATCACACAGGTACTGGAAATGATATTGTTCTGATTTTATTGTAAATGTATTTCCATCGGTTTCTTAGGTGGGTTGTAGGTGGGCAATTATCATCTTCTTTTTTCATGTACATAAAAGAAAATATAGCATTGTTTTATTTCAGGATAAACTGACTTGCTCATTTCAAATATGTTTATAAAATACTCTAATAAGTTAAACAGGTAAGCTTCTTTTGTTAGCCTGAGGGCATATTATTCCCACAGTAGATATGTCATCACCATTTTATTTTCACAATGTCATTATCATGTCATTAATATAGAAATTTCTCATTTTTCCTCTACATATATTTTAAGAGAAAAATAGCTCTTTAGCAACTATATACTCAGTGATAGGAAATAAGAGTTGGAGTCATGGTTGTCAGAATGCATGACCCATGGGGTCAGCATTCTGCCATGAGGGTCACCAACATAATTTATTAAACACATGACCATCCACAGAAAATAAATTTGCTTTTTGACCGAATGTCTTGGCTACTTGTTTTGTTGATTTCATCTCGATGTGTATGAAGGAAATGGCTTAAAATTTAAGAATTTGGAGTCAGAGCTTAATTACATGCCATTGATACTTTGTATTTACTCAATACCTTGTATTTAATCAATACCTCGTATTTAATCAATACCTCATATTTAAGTTGGATTTATTGTTTAAGCCTACTGTAAAATGTGTTGAAAATTAAGTTCGTTCCCAGGCTTGAAGGGAGGGAGGTGTAGTGGCAAGAGCAATATTCAGAAATGCCCAGTTTCGATCCATTTGAAAATTATTTGCCTATAACCAACCGTTTACTATGTTATGCATCCAGTTGACATTGGAAGCATAATGTGGATGTTATTTTATCATTATGCCTGGTCTTTTGGAAGGGTGGGTAGGCTTCGTAAAATTCAGAAGAAAAAAAAATTTTTTAAAGACCTCTCTCCTTTTCAAACCACTTGCTTTCTTATAAATCCAATTTTCTTTACTGGGCAAAGAATAGATGATTCCAAGCTAATTCCATGACTGATTTGTTGCTACACTGAATACCAGAGAGCTAATGAATTCTTCTGTTTCAGAGGCTATGATTTACATCTTGTTTGGATCACTTGGTCCCACGATGTCAAGCCTTCAATCAGAATTCTATGGTCTGACTTCTTCATTTTCACAGCTTGCACACTGTATCTCCTACATTCTGCCAACATAGGGCTGCCATGCCTCTTGTCAGTGTTCACTCAGATGACTAAATGGCAAGGTGTATCAATGCATGTTAAAACTACATGTTAAAATTTGCTGCATAACATTGACACTGTAACATCTGCAAAGGAGGCGTCACCGTGTCAATAACAATAAGTAATACCGCCATTTGTCTCCCATTGCTTCAGCAAAGAAGGACAATGTTACAGAGCCGGTATGGGAAAGATTTGTCTAAGCTTCATTCTGGTGTTCTTAAAAGGTCATTTGCAAAACAAAAGGAGGCTAAGAAAGTATATTCAGATACGTAAAGATAAACACTCCATATGGTCAGACAAGACCCAGAGTGGAAGTGGAGTTGTCTGCAACTTGGGTGAGAAAAATTGTAAAATTAACACAATACGAAAATCCCACCTAATCTTTAGGCTCTCAGTATGGTTGTTAAAATGACTGATAAGTGATGGATAAGACAACTAGATCAGACCTCACTGAAAACTTCCGTTCCACTTTGAGTTAGAGAAAAAGAAATGAAATGCAAATCTGTCTTCAGGACGACTGGGACTGGCAGTGTCTTCAAACCCTATAGTGAAGATAGGCTGTCAAGTTGGGTGCCTGACCTCGGTGGAGACGTAGACCTCAGACTTCAATTGATAGCTGAGACCATCACCTGGTGCTTGTAGAAAATACCACCGCCTGAAGTGTCGCTGCGTGGGATTGTTGGCATAGCAGCTGCTCGCCCTAACCTACTCCCTCACCATCTAGGATACTTTGGGAAAGACCCAGATACTCAATCACACTCTCTGTTGGAAGGGACGTTCATACATTGTATACCTAGTGTAACTGAGTAGCCTTAAATATTAGTAAAGGCAGCTCAAGCCCCAGAAAGATGGCTGAGAGCTGAGTGTGAGGCCCACTCCCACTCTTGAATATAGCATTTCCAATCCTTAGCTAAAATGTCTTTTAAAAAGGTTCTACCGCTAACATTCGTAAACCATGTCTTTAATTTTGCCCCTCATTTCACAGAAAACTAGACCAGCAAGGGGTGCGATTTACCCATTGTCAAGCCATGTAACTCAATTCAGGAGATTAATAACATAAGAACTATTTTGCTGAATATAGAGAGAAATAACACATGTCGGATACAACTTGGTGGCTGGAGAATTAATGAACTGGATAGTAACCGAAAAATCACATTTTTGTTTTGTTTTTTTTGGGGGGGGGGAGTTAAAAAATTGGTATACATATCTGCTGCCACTCTTGCTTTCCTGTTTCTTAGCCAGAAAATGTGGTTTTCTGCTAAGAATCTTAATTAGGCCACCTATACAAAACAGAAAATTCCTTTCCTGGTAACAAATTTCTCAATGTGAGGTAGTATTGTGCACAATAGAACCATTTCCATCCCTCAGGTGTTTCATTCGAAGAGCTCATTTTGGTGCCAGAAAAAGAATTCTGCCCTTGGCAATATGTTGGCTGTGACCCAGCATCCTATGACACTGGTCTCTGACCTTGGCCGTCCAGTGTTCAAGACCACTGGACAAAGATCAAAGGTTCTTATGCTAAGTTCCCAGGCCCACAGGAGAGGAGACTCTGTACCCCATCAAGCTACCCACATCTCTTTCTTCTGAGCTCTGATTCCTGATGTGGCCATAGGATGCTCGTGACTTCATTTTGTGCAAACCCCTCCCCTCTGTTGTCTGGCTTCCTTTATTCTTTCAGGGATAGCAGCTGCTGCCAGCCAGCCCACAGCACCGTTCGGAGAAGCCTCAGGGAACAGCTGGAACTCTCCCAAGGGCTGATTTTACACCACTGAGTTTGGTACCAAATATTTACCACTTTCAGAAAATATGGAATGTATATTAAGGAAATACCACCTACGACCCGAAGTTCCAAAATTGACCAAATGTTGTGAGAATTGCTTGCACTATTTATTTTTAGTTTATTAAATCAATTTGTTGGGGGGGGGTGAGTATTTTCTATAGTAATGTATTGTGTTTTCTGAAGCTCAAATTGAGGTCACAGATTAGATTCACTCACTAAAAATGCAGCTTTCTTGTGTAGGAAGAGGAAATATTCTTGCTTCTCTTTGGATTCCAAATTATTTTTCTTCACCTAACCTCCCCCACCTCACTCCTCTGCCTCCCACCCTTTAAAGCTCAGAGATCTAGAGCTGAAGATAAATAGCACCTTTTAAATAAAGGTGCTATGCCTTTAAAACCAGTGAAAGCAAATGGGTTTTAATAACCCAACAGGATCTTGGTCCATCATAACATTTAATCTGCATTATATCTCACTTCCTAATCGCCACTTCCATTCCAATTGTAAGCAGAGAGGGTGGGTGAGTGAGGCATTTCAGATAAGTGCCAGTAAAACAAGTTTGCCTTACAGCTGGTGAGCCCCAAACACACGTTCCCAGTGCCTTATGGCCGTATTCAATCAGATGATCCCATAAACTAAAAATAATCACCCCAATACTGATACCTCTTCTCCTTCATTGTTGCTGGTCGCTATGGCGCTGCATTCGACTGTGAAGAATTCACCGCCATTATTACCCTCAGTGTCTCTCTCTCTGAAATGTGATCTAATTGCAGAATCCACACCTGTTCCACAGTTCAATAGAATTCAGCTTTGATGGAGACAGACTTTCAAATAACACACACGCGCACGCACACGCACACACGCACACTTGTGCACACACATAGACAATTACCCAGGAGTTCAATTGGGGTCAAAAATAAATAAACTAATAAAGAGGGTGAGTTTATCAGAAAATAATATTCTGGAGAGGAGGAGGGAAAAAAAGGCTGTGTTTTGTGGTCACTGGAAGATTGCTGATGGGTGCATAAATAAGGCATGCTGGAACATCTGTTCTTTGTTGTGCATTCAGCTTTTTAATGTGTTCAAAGAGCAGCTCTGACGCATCGCTGACTACCACTCCCCATCCGAGCAACATTTTACCAGAAAATAATAAACCTTCCTGGTGGGGTGCAGGGAGCCAAGGCATTCGGGCAATGCCATTAATTTGGAAATATCTCTTTTTCTGGGATTTTAAAATCTCTCTCCCTTTGAACATTGCACAAATTTGGGACCCAGCCTAGCATCCCTATCAGCCTAAACATTAAATCAGTCTGAATATCTATTCAACCTTTTTTTTTTTTTTTAAGTCAGTAAAGAAAGGCGGGTGGGGAGTCAAGTCAAAGTTCATGCACGTTTTTTTTCCTGCATTTAATTCTATTAATAGGAGCTCCTATCTATTGGGATTATTTTTAACGTGTTCCAGTATTTATTTGTACTGATAAAATTCAGAGGCAGCTGAGGCCCCTGACAGTTGAACAATATTGGCTGGTTATTTTGATACAGTGTGGTAGGCAGCAAAAGATTAAAAAATGGAGCATCCTAAACTGAGGAAAACCAGCTTGAATTCTAAAATAAAATTTTAGCAGCATGGATTTCTCTTGCCATAGGCTATGAGGCTACTATGAATTTCAGATGCATTTCCTGAGCTGTCAATGAGGTGGAAAGATGAGATTGGCATTACGAAGATTTGTTGCGGCTGCATTCAGTGTAATTGCAAGCGAAGGTAGAGCAACATTAAACCGCCACCCAAGAAGAGCTGTTTGTGTACGTACAGTATGGAAATGCTCGCCAGACAACCCTAGGACCAGGGTGGGAATTTCTTTATGTCACTTTATTTGGTTTTTACATCACCCCCTTTTTTAGGTCACAGCTCAGAAGCACCGCAGGACCGATTAGCTGCTGAAGGCTGCTTCCATGATGAGTTGGACTAAATCTTGTGAAGGGGAGACAGGACCTTTGGGGTACAGGGCTGTCATTTAAACTCTCTTTCCAACGTTCTCTCTTCATAATCCTGGTATCTAGACTCTGTTCTTCATACTCTTGGCTCAATCAGCCGTCTTCCACAAGATAGTTAGATCTGCTCTATGTCAAGGGGAGGGGAACACCAGCAGGTTCTGGGAAGCATGTTGGGTGTAGCTCGTGGGTCACCCAGCACTAGAGTCTATTATAGCAGAGAATCTGGTTAGATGGGTGACTTTTAAAAATTCCGTCCTTCTGTTGGCTTTGCACGGTTCTCTTTTTGGATAATTGGGGGGGGGGTGGTTACAATGTTCAGTATCAAGATAAGGTAATCTAAAGATACTGCATTTGTCACAGATTAAATCTAATTATGTTATATTTGAATATATCTTTGTTGCTTAAAAATCCCATAAAATGGCAACTTTTTAGATGGTCAAATAAAGTGACCATTTCCAAGGGAGTGCTCCACTCTGTACTTTTAACACCATCAGCATGGAGGAAAATGATGATATATGGACAGCTATAGAAAATTTAACAAAATTTAATTATCTTATTATTGGAAAGTGTCTTTTGTGGATGTGTGGTTAAGATACATTACAAACTTACTGCACATAACAATTGTCCAGTTAATGACTTTTCACTACAACAAAAGATACTATTTCTCAAACAACTATTTTTTTGTGTGTGTAACAACTTTTAACCCCCCAAACCCACTAGATAAGCATGCTATTAGAAGTGATGTTTTGACATCACTGTTTCAGGCAAAGCCATACTAATTCACTCAACACAAGTTTCTAGTCAAAGAATAACATGTGGAACAAATCTTAATTTCATGCCATATTTGGATGAACCCCTAAGTTTTGCATTATATATACAAACCAAGTGAAAGGGAGGAAGATACAGCATTTTCTATGATGCTATTTTCATGTGTGTCAAAGCTCAGCTTCACCCTCTTGGGGTCAAATTTTCAAAGGAAAAACATTATCAAGACAAAGCTTTGTGATTCAGGTATTGAGTGTGTGCATGAAAATGATTCTCATGACTTTCCATACCACCTTCCAAAAAAGGCACTGCTCCGTGGTGGATGCTACAATACGTAGCCTGGTTTCCCTCTAGTACTGAAGGATTATTACTTGACAGTCCTCGACTTGAAATCTTCTCTGGGAATTGCCCTAATTTGAAGAGAATTACCTTGACCGACGTATTGCCACATTCCCAGGAGAAGCCTCAACCCAATGACTGGTCAAAGCGAGGGTGTAAAATCCAAGCCCTTGCATTCAAATTGAAGGCAATTTGGAAGGTCCATTCATTCCCAACTCCAGAACTCCCAATGGAGTCGGCTGAAGAACTTGAGACCATTCTGCCTGATTTACTTTCTTTCCTTCTCTTCCACAATGTATTGATCCTGGCATCTGTCCTTAAACTTCTGGCATGCTAATCTCTCTAATCTCTGTTTCAGAATCTCATTCCCTAGAAAGAGACTCTGCCTGCAACACCATTTCATTTCTTTTCCAACAATGCCACTAATCACCATCTTTGATGAGTACAATAAATCTTCATTATCTTACATTTTGTGTACAAACTATATTTATTTATTCTCATTTACTACTTATATGATTTTTTTCATTGTTTGGTACATTTTTTCAATCTGTGAAATTAGTTGGATACCTTAGATTGGGATGGAATATAGCATAATATTCCACCATTAAAGTTAATAAAAGTATTGTTTTATTTAAATGCCTTCACATGTGAATGTGACTTTGGGAAAAGTTGAAGCTGTCAAGTGAGGGATAGTTGTTCTGAGAGTCTGTATTAGACTGCCCTCAGCTACATGTAACAAGAAGATCCAACCCAAAGTGACTAAACAGTAAGAAAAAAAATATTCTTTCAATTAGTAAGAAATCTAGAGGTAGGAAAGTTCCAGGCAGATAATACTTTGGCTCGGTAGTGTCATCAAGGACCTAGCTTCCTTCCATCACTCCATACCTTCATTCTCAAACTATTAGCTACACCTCATGTGGTTACAAGATGGTTAATGCCATGATAGGCATGTCAAAGGCTAGAAGAGGGGAAAGCAGCATGCCCCTTCCCTGGGTCCATCTTTAAGAACAAGACAACCTTTTTCAGAAGCTCCCTTAGTAGACTTCACTCATATCTCTCTGGCTATAATTTTTGTCAAGTGTTCATCCTTAAACCAGTAACTGGTAACAGGAATAACATTACCAGGATTGTCTTAGATCAATCAGTGCTCACCTCTTGGAGATGGGACTGGGCCTGTGTCCATCCTTTCCTGAAGCAGAAGGCTGCCCAATATCTGAAAAGACCTGAAATTCTGTTAGTTTAAAAAGGGAGAGAATGGATATTAAGTAGGTGTTTATTGATTTTAGAAAATCATCTAACAACTCTAACTCTAACTCTAACTCTAACTCTCACTCTAACCTAACTCTAACTAACTCTAACTCTAAAACTCTGACTCTTCTTGCCAAAGATTTCTTCCCCTGTTCTTGACTTATAGTAACTAACATATGGCTTAAGCCTAAGAACTATGATTCAATAATGACTTTAGTAACAAAATTATCTTATAAATTCTTCATAAATCAAAATTTCAACATATGCTTAGTGTGTGTGTATAGTATAAATGTATGGATATAGATATGAATACACAACCATGCACTAAGCCATGGATGTGTGTGTGTGTTGGTAAGGCTTCCAGGATGCCTAATTGTCTGGTTAAAAAAGTTAAAATTTCAGTTATATGTCATATCTTGTGTCATATGTATTTTTTAAAGGTTGTTGGATGAAGAAAATTATTTACCCATCTAATTAAATTCAATCACATAATTTTCATTATGATGGCACAGTTTACATGTAGCATTAAATATTTTATTACGACTTATAATATATACCTATTTCTTATTACAGAATAATTCACTCTAGAAGCCAAAATCTGTGAAAGTCTAGAAGGCACTGGTTATTTGTTTTCTGAAAATCCCATAAAAATCCAAGGAAATTAAAGTCAATCATAATTCAAATGTCTGGGGATTTTCCCTCTTTCTACGTCCATCAGGTATTTTTCCTAGCAAAATGTTTTACAATGCATATAAAATCAGCAGTCTGTGGCCCCTGGAATTGTGTGGAGTAGCTATATGGTACATAGTCTATTAGGTTTTAAAATTTAATAATACATCATAATTATTTTCTTACATGAATAAACAAGTTTACATGATATGATTTAGAATGCTGTATCGTATTCCACTCTATGGAAGTAACAATCAGGGAACCAATTTATAATTTTCGAATATTGATATCCAAAAATTTTTATTTTTAGCTGATATCAACATGTGATGATCACATATGGGTAAAAATGCTTACTCAGAGCTTAGGTCATTTCTTTAAGATAAATTTCTTAAAAAAGAATTGCTGGATAAAAAACATGCCCTCTTCAAAGAAATTTGATCCAAATTTCACTCCATCAGATCTTCCTGAGGAACATGTTTCCACACTGTCACTAGCACAAGGGATAGATAATGTTTTAAATTGCATAGCGGAGCAATTGCATCTCCTTTTTGTTCCTTTGCAAAATTAAAATTTATTCATTTTTTCCTTTAACATAAAGGTTGTTGATGTAATGTACAGCATGGGAATGTAGTTAACAATATTGTATTAACTTAGTATCGTGACAGATGCTAACTGCACTGTGGTGATCATTTCACAATGTATATAAATGTCAGATCACTATGTTGTACATCTGAAACTAATATATTTTATGCTAAGGATACCTCAATAAAAAACATTCATAAGATAAAACAATTTAAAAAATAAAATAAAAGCTATTTTGTAAAAGGTAATACATAAAAGTGGTTTAAAAGTCAAAAAGTGGGGCGCCTGGGTGGCTCAGTCGGTTAAGCGGCCGACTTCGGCCCAGGTCATGATCTCGCGGTCCGTGAGTTCGAGCCCCGCGTCGGGCTCTGTGCTGACAGCTCAGAGCCTGGAGCCTGTTTCAGATTCTGTGTCTCCCTCTCTCTGACCCTCCCCCGTTCATGCTTTGTCCCTCTCTGTCTCAAAAATAAATAAACATTTTAAAAAAAAATTTTTTTTAAATAAAAAATAAATAAAAGTCAAAAAGTCTTGAAGTGAGAAGTAAAACTATGTGTTACCTTTGTCCCCTATCCACCTGGTTTTTCTGGAGGTTAAGCAATTCTTTCAGTTATCTATTGCTGTGCAACCATCCACCCCCAACCTAGTGCCCTAAAAAATTATTATTTGTTATTTCTCGTTCTGTGGATTGGCTCACTAGCTCCGCTGCTACTTTTGTCTGGGCTTATCTATTCAGCTGCATCAGCTGGAGGGTTGGCAGATCCAAGATGGCCTTGCTCACGTCTGGCAGTTGTGTTGGAGAGCCTCAGTGCTCTACCCGCTCTCTTATCCTCCAGTGTCGATAGACTGGAATTCTCCGGCGCAAGACAGTCACAGGATTCCAAGAGGGCAAAAACAGAAGTTATAGGCATGTTAAGAAGATGTCTCAGAAATCCCATAATGATATGTCAGCAGCATCCCGTTAGCCAAAATAAGTCACAAGGCCAACCTAGATTCAAAGGAGGGGATGGATTTCACTTCTTCATGAAAAGAACTAATTGTGGCCAAGTGACTTAAGTTTTGGCTAATGGTATATAAGTAACATAAGTGTAAGCAATATGTGTGGTTGGCTAATGGCATGTAAGTCATGTAAGCGTAAGCAGTACGTATGGTTTCCCTGATTTGTTCTTAAAGAGAGGAGACTTGCCACTCCTTCCCTTTTGTTCTTCCTGCTTCTGGAATGTGAATGTAATGACTGGGCTCCAACAGCCATCTCCAATCATACTGACAAGTACCAGGTGGAAGGAACCTGTGTCCTTGACAAACCAATAGAACTGCTGTACCAGCCTTGTATTCCAGCCTTATGAGTACATAAGGCCTTTGAATTTGAATTTTGAATTTTTCCTCACAGGTGGTCAACTTGAAGCTCAACTTATTTGGGCATCCCTTTATTTTCAGCCTTCTGTTTTACTTCTTTTTATATGTATCTCATATCTTGAGAAGGTAGTCAGGTTTTGCTTTAG
This sequence comes from Lynx rufus, assembly GCF_022079265.1. Classification (NCBI taxonomy): domain Eukaryota; kingdom Metazoa; phylum Chordata; class Mammalia; order Carnivora; family Felidae; genus Lynx; species Lynx rufus. Next base: position 23,617,878 of record NW_025814867.1, on the reverse strand, counting down.
ATTTTATCTACATTCACATTTAGCCTACCATTTTTTTCTTAAGGTCTAGTTTTATATACTTAAGTACATTTAACCTTTATTTTTTGACAGATCTTTTTCTTTTATGGTTAGGGTGTATCTTTTACCAGGAACCTGTAAATTTGATTAGTCGGATCTTTCGGCATTTGAGGAATAATTTTTTCTCGTTGGTCTATTGTCATTACGGATCACATTAACAAAATTCCTCTTATTGAATTATCTTTGTACTTCTGAAATAAACTTCATTCTTCTACGGAATATTATTCTTTTAGTGAATAGTAGTTAATGTTTTAGGTGCTTTTTTTAAAATTTGGGGCATGGTTATAGTATTTTCACTGGTAAAGTTGAGACGATTATCTTAGTGCTAGATATCTCTGGAGTTTTAGTGACAGAATTTTGCTGTGCTTGCAAGTGATTTTGGAAACTTTCCACTTTTCTCATGTGCTGGAGCATTTATAGAATCTAGGAATTATCAATTATTTGGAAGCTTGTACATATGTGCCTGTATTATTAGGCCTGAAAACTTTCATGTTGGTAATTCTGGAGACCAGTTTCTTCAATGATTGTTTGTTTGTTTGTTTTCGGGTTTATTACTACTACTGTTGCCACTAATAATTCCTCCTTTCCTTTTTTAAACTGGAAAAAGTTAAATCTGATTTAATTTGCCTTGCCACTTCACAATGATAGTGCAATAGTATTTTTCAGAGGATTTCTGTCTCCTGGTAAAATTTTGTATGCTTCTGAATGTTATGGTACTATTGATTAATTAAATTATTTAAGTAGTTCAGTCTACTAACATGGAAAGTAATTTTGAATGTGTTCATTGTCATCTTAAGTGGATTTCAAGTAAGTATTTTATTGGTTAACGTTTACTGAAAAATAAAGTGGAGTTGAAATCCCACTTTAAAAATTGGCAATTAACATAAGTTTACATGCTGGAAAAGCAATGTTAGTGTGGCACAAATGCCATAAATATCACTAAACTGAAAAAATTCTAGCATTGAAAAATTTTATTAATGTTTATTTATTTTTGAGAGAGAGAGAAAGAGAGAGACAGAGACAGAGCTCAAGCAGGGGAGGGGCAGAGAAAGAAGGGACAGAATCTGAAGCAGGTTCTGAGCTGTTAGCACAGAGCCCGATGTGGGGCTTGAACCCGCAAACTGTGAGATCATGACCTGAACCGAAGTCGGATGCCCAACCGACTGAGTCACCCAGGTACCCAAAGTTCTAGCATTTTCAAAGCCAAAGATGTTGAAGCATTTTTTCCCCAAATTTAAAATTTCCTATTTGACTCTTACTACTTCTCTCCTCTGATTTGTTCCCAGTTTTTCCCACTCTCTCCTTTTCCATTAGTACACTCTCTATCTCCCTTTAGAATGACAATACAAGCAGTAATAAATATTTTTAGTCAGATTTCAAAAAACAAATCTATTTAATCAGTTGATTGATCAATTGATCGATAGCTATAGAGAGATATATCATAATGACCCAGCCTTTGCATGGTCAGTTCCAGTTAGGCATTATCAGTTTAGGTATGCAAACTCTGGAGACTGCAGACTTCCTTTGCTAAAAAGAGGTAATATGTATTTATTTTTAAGATAAGGCAACTCAAACTGAATTTCAGATTTACAAAGTTAATATGAAGGGAAATAGTCACAATATTTTAATGATAAATAAAATTTGATGCTATTTGTTTAGTCTGCTAAAGGCATCACAAGTTCTCTGTTGATCTTTTTAAAAGGATAAATTGGATGAAACCCACTAATGGATGACACTATTTAAACTCTGTGATGAAATGTAACCCATACCATTCTTTGCATCTATTCAAGGCCAGATAAACCATTCTTTAACTTTTTTTTTTTTTTTTTTAATTTTTTTTCAACGTTTATTTATTTTTTTTGGGACAGAGAGAGACAGAGCATGAACGGGGGAGGGGCAGAGAGAGAGGGAGACACAGAATCGGAAACAGGCTCCAGGCTCCGAGCCATCAGCCCAGAGCCCGACGCGGGGCTCGAACTCACGGACCGTGAGATCGTGACCTGGCTGAAGTCGGACGCTTAACCGACTGCGCCACCCAGGCGCCCCTTCTTTAACTTTTTAAAGATGAGAAATGATTGAAACTTGCCAGTTGAGGCATAGCGTTGACTGTACCATTGGCTGGCTAAAGAAACAATTGCAAGGGCTCAAACTGGAGGGCTATGATTTGGCACTTTGGTCCTGTTTGCTAAATTAAAGTGAGATTAATCACTAAATTTAAAACGAACAAACGAACACACAAATGAAACCTTGTGAAGATGATCTATTTCAAAAGAGCAAACTCACCTTTCAACGGGTGCCCTAGCATCTGTGGTAGTGTGTGGACTGTGGTAGTAACAGGCCTTCCAACTTTTAAGGGAAAAATACATAGACAGTGCGAGAAACCTCTAAGTGGATTTATGATTCTTAATTCTCCATGAGAAAAGTGTTGGTCATTTTTGATGAAAGATTAAGCTGATTTATAATTTTAAAAGTGTGTAAGTGTGTCATACAAAACATCAGCCCTTTGAGATGCTCCCATAAGAAAAGATTCTGTTTAGGCTGTAATTCTTACCATAGCTCCATCATGGAAATTCAAAAAGGAATTTTAATTTCTCCAAGGAGTCCCACCTATACGGTTTGGTTTAACCCAGTTTTCTCCCCACATCCCCCCCACACAACACTCAAAAAAGGACATCTGCCATCATCCATTCTTTAATTCAATATTTACTGTGTGTTAACTAGTTGTCCAACACTATGGAAGGTTCACAGCTACCACAAAATCCCTGTGTTCATAGAGCTTACATTCTAATGGGTAAAATGGAGAGTAAACAAGTTAACAAATGAATTTAAAATAAAATTCCAACAACTCGGCAATGAGAAAGAATGAAATTCTGCCATTTGCAGCAACATGGATGGAACTGGAGGGTATTATGCTAAGTGAAATAAGTCAGTCAGAGAAAGACAGATCTATGTTTTCACTCATATGTGGAACTTGAGAAACTTAACAGAAGACCATGGGGGAAGGGAAGGGGAAAAAATAGTTACAAACAGGGAGGGAGGGAGGTAAACCATAAAAGACTCTTAAATACAGAGAACAAACTGAGGGTTAGTGGGGGGGACGGGAGAGAGGGGAAAATGGGTGATGGGCATTGAGGAGGGCACTTGTTGGGATGAGCACCAGGTGTTGTATTTAAGTGATGAATCACAGGAATCTACCCCCAAAACCAAGAGCACACTGTATACTCTGTATCTTAGCCAACTTGATAATAAATTATATTTAAAAAATACAATAAAATTCCATGAAATAAGCACAGGTTCTTTCTAAGTCTAGGAAGAAAATGACCAGGGTGGTGTGATAAAGAAGTCAGGACTTATTGAGGATGGAAGATCAGGGACACTATCTCTGAGTAGGTGATATTTAAGCTGGAGATGGAGAAGAACCCAAGATAAAGCTGGGGATAGGCATAGGCCAGATCATGTGAAGCTTTGTTGGCCACATTAGAGCTTAGATTTTATTCTAAGATCAATGGGAAGAAACTGAACAATATTAACAAGGAAGTGACATCATCTGCTTTACATTTTAAGCCATTTCACAATGACTTCCAGGTTTCTAGCTTTAGTAATTAGATGAACAGTTAATGTCATTACTGAGATTGGAATGACTTAGGACCTGGTTTCTTAGGAAAGATCAAGAGTTCTGATGAGACATCCAAGTGAAATATCAAGTAGATGGGCTACCTAGATCTTCAGAGTAGAGACAAATTTAAGTAAGGAGAGAAAAACAGGGAGTTGACAGCATATTAACAACAGGACAGTGGTTGAGACATGTAGGGATGGAATGTAAATAGAGAGGAGAGCCCAAGAATGAACTCTGTAGAACTCCAACAGTTGATGGTGAAATACAGGTGGGAAACCAGAAATGAAATGGAGAGGAGCAGTCTGTGAGGTGGAAGAAAAACCAAGAAAGTGTGTGATATCACAGAAGAGTTTTCCAAAACGGAGGGCCAATTCAGCAGAATAAAGTTTAATGTTCAATTAAGCAGGGAATAAAAGATATCCTTTGAATTTGGCAACATAGAGAGTGTTAGTGATCTCTCACGATCAGTTTTAGGGGGAACTGAGGGGCAAAGAAGCCACTTTGGAATGGATTCAAGAGCATCTAGGACAGAAAGAAGTATGTATAGTGTATATAGAAAGCTTTTTGAGAACTTTTTCTATGAAGGGGTCTGGGAAATGGCGTTGTGAAAGGGGATGTGGGGGTTAAGAAAGGGTTTATTAAAGATAGGAGGTACTAGAGCTGATTGAAGTGATCCAGTAAAAACAAAAAAAAAAGGTTGGTGATGTAGGAGGAATCAAAAGAGAGAAGTAGAAGAGAGGGGATGGAATCAGTCCATGGGGGAATTAGAGGTAACTCTTCTGCTGTGGATTGTAGATGCAGTAATGGAGGATGAGGGCATTTTCCTCTCTGCTGACTTCTGTTTTGCAAGGAAATATGAAGAATAGTCATCAACTAATGTTAGAGGGATATGGGAAGTGCTGAGGAGAGAATGTTTTTATCAGTTAGAGTTCAATTATAGAAGCAGAACTATATGGGTCTACAAAATAAGGGATTTATTACCATGATTACACAATTGTGGGAGCTGGTGAAGTCTCTGGAAATCTGTAGATTTTTGTATCTGGTATCAGACCTAGAATCATTCTTTCCACCTGGGAAAAAATTTAGAAGCTGGACATGAAGTGGGAGAGAGCAAGGACAAACTGGCAAGCATGAGTATATACCACAACCCCTCAGGACAAACGGAAACCATGAAAATAAATAGAAAAATTCATCTGTCCTCACCACCTCCAACAATCATGCTAAAGTGAGTTTAATAAAGAAATATAGCAATATTGTTGTAAATGTCCATTTGATTTTGAGATCATTGATTTAAAGTGAAATCAGTCAGCTTGCTAGTGTTCTATAAGAATGTTTATGAGGATAGTGAGGATTAATTTTAATACTGGACCAGATGTAAGTGACATCTGGACAAAGATGTAAGTGAAATATAGGACATTTCTGGAAAGATGTATTCTGGACAAAGATGTAAGTGGATATAGGAAAGAACAGAGGACTAACCAGAACTGGTGGAGTTAATCCATTGGAGGACTTAATGTAGCTAAAGTATTACAGATCATGAACTAGAGTAAGTGAGCAGGAAAGATACAAGCTTAAGAATGGAGTATTTCAGTGTCAGAGTTGGAGAAATTTTTAGTGATAAGAATATACTGTATGTGACGATGGCCATGGTGGTCAAGAAAGTGATGAGGTGAGGAAGTCAAGGAACTGAAAAACTAGGCTCATTTACTTAGATGTTGAGGTTACCAAAAATTATGGAGGTCGTGGGGTGTGTTGAGGCTCACGTATGTTCCATGAATTAACGGAAGTGGCTGAGAGGTGACAGAGACCAGGGGGACAGGGATGGGATAGTCAAATGGTAAGAACCTCAAGGGAACTTTTTTTTTTGTAGAAAGCAGGGGAAGAAATAATTTGTATGCAGTAATGGGGAACTCAGAGGATTGTGAAGGGTAAGTGGGTGTCTGGAGACAAAAGTAGAAATGGAGAGACTTGGAGATGGAGAAAATAGAGAGGCACTCATGTATACAAGTTATATCTGTATATATTAGGCAAAACTGTCACGACTTGCAATGGATGTGAGAGAAAGGGGGGATTCAAGAATGGCCAAGAAAGGGGGATGCTTGGCATTAGCTGACCCCTTATTTGGAGTTTCAGACTGCACCAGTGGAAGGGACTCAGGAGGAAGAAAAGCATGTGGGATGGGTCTATATTAAGACTTGTCTGCACCCACACAGGGAGGAGAGGCTGTATAATAATGGATGGCTGCAAAGGCTCAGAATCTGGTGGTCAATGCAGTAACTGTGATATACGACACAAATGGGATCAAGCTTGGAGAATTCTGGTAAATGTTTCTAGCATTTTCACCCCTAATATTTTGCTCTGTTGAATAGCAGCTTCTTGGATTGCACTCTTTAGAGCGAAGGGAGGCTATATGGGAAGGTTTTATGCAGTTGAATGGTGGTGTCCATAGACGCATGGAGCCACACATTTGAAAATCCTATGCTCACTACGCTGAAATAACTGCATAAAATACAAGAAGGATTCTTGTTGTCCCTCCTCTTTACCCTCTACAAAAAATCAGACATTTCACAGAGGCATATGATTAAATGTAAAAGTGACAGCAGGGCTAAAGCGAGAATTTTATTACATGCAACTGTTATGTTGAATAAGCGTGTTGTGTTGGGTATAATCATTAAAGGTACTTTACTTTCTATCTACTGTTCCTTTAAATGTACTCTGTAGGGCCAGCTCTTGCCTCGCCCTTACGTGAAATCTAGGGCAAGTCCCATGACTCTTCTAGTCATCTTAGATAATCAAATGTCCTCTGGTCTCTCCAAGTCACAAAATACAGACTCAGGCTTGTAATTAATATCTCTGGTTCAGTATAACAATAATACTAATTTTAAAAACCAGCATTGGAGGCAGAGGTGAGGGCTAAGAAGAAAGCAGCAGCCAATTTCTACCTTGACAAATACTGTTGTGATAATATAGTTTCTACATTCTTTGAGTTTGTCAAATTTAAAGCTGGATTCTTTTTTAATTGATGTTTTTTCAGGTTCTTTGGAGATGCCTTACTTATCAGACACCTCTTGTGCCTTACCTCTTCTTGACTCAAGTCCTTTGTGTTTCGGTCACTTGAAGTGCAGGGTTACCTGGTATCATCTCACCTCTAGCACGTCATGCATCTCTTACTTTCTGTGCTGCAGATTTTCTGATGCTGCTGTGTAGGACACTTTGGGGAACACACCTGAAACTCACACTCAAGTCTGAGGGAGTTTATCCCCAATGGATAAATGTTCTCTCTTCTGTGGACAATACTGAGGTACATTCTAGCCCAGGAGGTCATGGTGGGCTTGTGTCCCAGTTGCTCACAGTCAAGCTCAATTATACACTTGCATAGGCTTTCCTCTTTAATCATTCTTTCTCATCCATTCCCCGTACTTGTTTTCATTTGCTTGCCAAACTTAGCTACCTATTTGCAAATCCTTCTCTCAGGCTCTGTTACTTGGGGTAAGCCATACAAAGCCACCTTATCACCAGGGAACTCCCACCCACAGTTCCCTTGACATGAGTAAATGCATACTCCACCTGATCTCTAACTACCTCCTAGGCTTCTTGGCATCCCATGGTATACTTTCAACCCGTTTCTGCTAAAATCTTTTTGCCCCTGTTGCAGAGTCTTCTTGGACAGTATCTAACATTACTCCTATTTTATCTCTCTGTCTTAGCAAAAGAGCCCATTTCTGGTTCATAGAAAACTCACAAATTGTAAGTGACAAAAATCTAGACATGCAGGCTGATTCCAACACACTTGACCTTTTCATTCTACCACTAACAGGCCTTTCATCTATCAGACTTTTCAGGAGTGAGGAAGACACAAAGCCACTGTGACATCTAGGCTCAAAAGACACATATTTAGCTCTCTAACTACTAAGTACTAAGTACCAAATACTAAGACCCATCCCCTGCCCCCTCATGGCTTCCATTTTGAGGAGAGGGTGAAGTTCATGGTACACCAAGAGCTCTTTCCAAAATATTATTCTTTTCATCAAATCTTTTTTTCCTAATCTTCTCCACCCTTCTCAGGAAATGAGAATTAAAAAATTGGGGATCAAACACTACCTTTGCATGGATCTTACATGGATGTCTCACACTTTGATTTGGAATGTGATCTCTATTGCTTTGGGACTTTAGCTGAAAGTAGTTCCAGTTTAATATTATTAAGTATCCAAAGGATAGAAACTTTATGAGTGCTCTGGGTCTCCAAAATCTGATCACCGGATACAGAATTGTTTGACTGGAATTAACTTTGTGGTATATTTTGAGGAAGTATCCAGATGGACAGTTCCTCAGGTTTAAGATGTCTCAAGGAGATGACAAAACCTTAAAAGACCTCTCTCAATTTTAGGAAACAATTGATTGGCAAAAAGATACTGAATTAGTGATGTGTGGTGGCTCTCCTACCACTCAAGTCTTTGTCTAGTTCTTTGTTGACGATTAAAAATATAATCATTCCCACATGTAAGGCTGTTTTCACAAACTTGCTGTAACTCTTTCTGTATTTGGGGGCCTCAAAAGAGGGGGAAAATGATCAAACTGATGAAGAGAGAATGGGGAAATAAATGGAGTAATTATGAGCTTGGGTAACAAATACTACTTAGGCATATACCAATTATTTCTGCAAAATTCACAATTTATGGAAAGAAATCTCAGTGTTTACATATTGATCAGCTTTTATTCATACCAGAAGAGAATACTTTGTAATAAAGATTTCTCAGTGATTTGGAGGAGAGTGTATCCCACTAAAGTGTTAGATTACTGCTTCATCTCATCATCTCTTATTTTTACTACCACAACAAAAACAGCTTATGTGAGGAAAATATCGTACTGTGTAAATCTCTTCATGAATGAATGAGCCTAAAGAGGAGAGAGTTGTCCAGGTTCTGTTTACTATCTGGCTTTTCATGTTAATGCATTGTCTGAAATGAAAGTATATTTGGGTAACTCTTGCATCAGAACTTCTGACAAAAATTTATATGGTTTCACCACAATGAGTAGACTTCTCTTTGAATAATTATGCCCCAGGGGGTGGGGGCGGGAAGCATTTTTTACCTCATCAATGGTTTATGGAAGATTATCTTTGGCTCACAGAATTAGGGAAGTGGGAAATCAACTTAGAGATCACCTCATTTATTCTCTTCTTATTGTGAATGAGAAAATCGAGGCCAGAAGGATTCAATGAGATGCATTGGGCCAATGGCAAAGGACCGTCTAGAAAGCAGGTCTTCTAATTGCAAGTCTAGCAACCTTTCCATTGTGTCTTTAGCATACTAACTAGTTCTTTCTACAAGCCTAAAATGGCATTACAACATTATTCTCTGAAATAGACTCATGCTGGTTAAAATACAGTGGAGTGTTCAAGTTACAAGTGAAATACAGGACTTCTTATTTCCAAAATGAAAAGGAGGTCAGCTTTCAGTTTTTATTTGATATTTGACTGAGAATTCTTTCCTTCATATTGTTAATTGCACCCAGATCATGGCAGTGACGAACCCAATCTGTGATGCTTATGAACAAGCCTTTGCCCTTTCTAGTTGTCCACGAGTATCACCACAAACTGGTGTTCGGGAATGTCCATGTAAACACCTGGGGTACTACTCTAGAAGAGAGTTCATTAATCTAACAACAGTGTAACTGAAAGAGCAATCTTTCGTCCTCACACCCTAGTTTCCAATTCTGGAGAAAATGAAAAAATGTATTTATTCTTATTGCTTTCCACTTAGGGTTATGTGGCCATCCTACCTAAAACTATGATTTTTACAATGTGCAGAAGAGATGTCACTTCAGTGTTTGTATGTAGCTAAGAGGGGCCAAATAGCTTTGTTGTTTGTAAAGACCCTTAAACACGAGCAAGCCTGTAGCCACGGTCTGGAAGTCAGAGAATGAATAAAGGGAAACCAATGATGTGACACACCACACAGGGAACCACTATTTCTGCTTGGACAAGAGGAAGATTGCATTGTATGTGGGAGAATTTTTCCTCTTGTGTAATTTAGGTGTAGACTGCACTGTTTCTGAGAATTACAGTTTTCTTTCAGGTGGTATATGTGTAAGGTGAGGAGGATTATTACCCTCCTGAATATTACAGGAGATGAATAAACATTGTCACCACACATGGACGAAGAGATCTTGAAGAGGGTTATTTTAAACTAAATAATTCAGAGTTTGGGGAAGTATAATTTGTGCGTTATAATATCCGCCACTCTTTCTTATGAGGAGAAGAATGCATACCACCTTCCCATGATATAACCAAGCCCAGTGGAAAAGATATGAAGTATTCCAGAAAGGGGGTAAAGAATTGCAACAGAAAGACATTAGAAGGTCTCTCTCTCTCTCTCTCTCTGTCTCTGTCTCTCTCTTTGAGATGAAGCAAATCTAGGAATTAAGGACTACCCTCAAGAAACCCCATGAGGAGTTTAAGCTTTTGTTATTTACCCTTAGGCCAGTGGTTCTTAACCAGGAGTGATTTTGCCCTTTAAGGACACTTAGCAATGTTTGGAGGCATTTTTTTTTTTTTTTAATTGTCACAACCTGGGGTGTGGTGCTGCTGGCATCTATTGGGTAGAGACCAGGGATGTTTTAAGCATCCCTACAACGCTCAGGACAGTCCCTTACAACAAAGGATTGCCCGGCCCCAAATGTTAATAATGCCAAGAACGAGAAACCCTATCTTAGATTAACAATCGCCACATTATGCATCCTAATTTAAGTTCTTTTCCTTATGGTTTAATTCTCAGCCCATCTGTAGAGTGTGTTATGCACATATTGTCTTGTGTTTATAGTGCTATGGAAGATGGTCAGGAAGGGGTAGCATAGGGAAATGTGGTCCTCTTTGTATCTATCACACTCCTTGAGGCCTATGCACTGGTAAAAGTATCACATCTAGGAGGAAAATGTCCCCAGTTCCAAAGTCCTCAGCTGCAGAGAGCTCAGCGGCCCATGGTGTTGTTTATTTCCCTGTTGTCTCTGAGCCCCCAAACTCCCCTTTTCTCTGTATTCTACTAGGAGTCTGTAAACTACATTTCCCAGACTCCCTTGCGAGTTAGATTTCTACAAGGTTTCCTCTGTTAATGAGAGGCACTGGCAGGAGATTGGGAGGATGGGGGAAGGACCTCCTGTTTCCAGCTCTACACATTGCTCCAGCAGAGGACAGAAACTTCTCTGGTCTCTAGCTTTTTAAAACGCTCCTAGGCCAAGCCTGTGGCACTCCCTTGTGATAAGAACACCAGTTGTACCTCACCTTCCTCAGAGACCGGATTGTACTAGTCACGTGGTATCCCTTTACCTGAGGACTCGCAACATGGAGCGCTTCCTCTCAACTCCCAGCTTCTGGTGAGCACAAGTCTCCCCTTTGGTCTCCTCAACTCTAGGAATAGTAGCTGCTTTTGATAGTTACCATTCTTTTCAAGCCTTCTTTTTGCTCTTTTAATCTTCAACACCTGTGTGACCAATCACTTGTATTAAATCCCCTCTGTTTCAATATGCTGCATGGCATCTACCTTCTGAATAAATCCTGACAGATATCCCTATGGTAGGGCTGAGAGTAGTGGGCAGAAGTTGACAGAGTAGAACAGAAGCCACCATGAGGTAGCATTCTTTTTGTCCAAACACACATCTGGTAACACCGGAATGTGGGGAGGCTAACACTAACATTGCAGTAATGAAACACAGCAGTGTTTGTTCCCAATCTCTGTGGCACAGTGGAGGAACCCTGAGGTTAGTTGCCCTCTTGCATGGAATGATATCTATCTTTACGCCGAGATAATGGTAAGCAGGACAGTTCTCATTTTCTCAGCTCCTATCTGCTCTGGACTGGTAGCCATTCTAGCCCATGGCAAAGAAGCTTCCTAGTAAGAGGTAAAAGAAACAGAGAGCTCAGACTACTCTGGGAAGGTACACAGTGGAGACAACCCGGCCCGGCGATCACTCTGGTGGGGGCTACCACAAATACTCCGCTCTGGAAAGGTACACAGTGGAGACAACCCGGCCCGGCGATCACTCTGGTGGGGGCTACCACAAATACTCCCCTCTGGATCCAGGGGCTTCAGTTACTCAGTCAGGCCACCAGGGTAACAAGCAAGTTTGCAACAGACAAGGGCAACAAAGTCATGAATGGTTCTAGCCAACCAATGACTATCAGATTTTAGTAACTGTATGACACATTCCAATTTCAGAGATGTTAAAATGTGAACAAATGTTTGTCATAGAAATGATTAAATATTGAAATCCGGAAACCAGAGAGATAAATGGTAACCAAGGAGGCTAATACAAATAGAGTGGATGTAAACAGAAAGGCAAATACACAACAACAAGGACAAATGCCTTGAAAATGGAGACAGCTTTCCATCGCAGAATTAGAATTTGATGAAAACTCAGTCCCACAGCAAGTTCCCCATGGAAGTCTCCAGATTCAATCAAATGTCAATACCTCGTCGGCATGAGGTAAACTTATTTTTTAAACATGTTTGGACAGCATTCCTTTATGGGTTGTGTTTGGCCCACACTCCTACCATGGACAGAAGGAAAAAGAAAAATCAATGATTTATGTCCTAGAAAGTGCTTCTATTAGAGTACTTTGGTTTCCAACGATATCATATATTCTCCTTATATTCTGTCTGATGCTTAATATGTGTGCCTACAGTTTTGAGAACTAAGAAGTCATCCCTTTTACAGCTCAGTGGTTGAGTAGCACATGATATCAGGATTTCTCTTCTGTTCAAGAGCTGGCTGTGACATTAATTGGACACAGACATAGAGCATCATGAGTTATTATGGCACCACTGGATAGAGGAAGAAGTTGGGATATGGCTCAAGATCTGCATGACAAGGCAGGATGGTTAATATGTGACCCAGCTGCAGTGATGGACCTTGGAGAGTCAGGTGGGTCATTAAAGTCAGGTGTCCTTGGGTGTCAGTTGAGCGTCTCACACTTGATTTTGGCCCAGGTCATGATCCCAGGATTGCGGGATCAAGCCCTGCATTGGGCTCCACACTGGGTGTGGAGCCTGCTTAAGATTCTCTCTCTCTCTCTCTCTCTCTCTCTCTCTCTCTCTCCCCCCCCCCGCCCCTCTCCCCTGCTCATGTGCTCTCTCTCTCTCCCCCTCTCTTCCTCTCTCTCTAAAAGGCAAACAAGAAAACAAAACAAAAACTTGTGTCCTGGACTTCAAAGAGCTTACCATCTCAGATGGGAGACTGAGAAGTGAACAAATCTACTTTAAGCCATATGCTCACTGTTGGCCAGGAGTGTACACACCAGGTTCCACAGGAGCATAGAAAAATGATATATTAAATGTTTCTGGAAAGCACGGTCAAAATTCAAAATGGATGTAATGCTTGGGTTGAGTCTTGAATGACTGTGGACTTCCCAAAAAAGACAAGGTCGCAAAGGAGGGAGACTAAATTCTAAGAACAAAGCATGGCATGTGCAAAGACAGGGTAAGAGATAATGTGTGGGCATTCTGGACATTTCAGGAAGTTCAATGTGAATCTTAAGGAATAGCAATTTTATTCTGAAGATGATAGGGTCTTAAGTAGGGAGTGATGTGATCAAATTTACATTTCAGCATAAACACTTTTAAAATTATGGACAAGGTGGAAACCCCAGTAAGAGGTTATGCAACTAATTTAAGCAAGAAAAATGAAGGCCTGCGCTAAACAAGGACGGAGGAAAGTTATTAACTCAAAAATAACAGGGGTGCCTGGGTGGCTCAGTCGGTTAAGCAACCAATTCTTGATTTCGGCTCAGGTCATGATCTCACGGTTCAAGGGATCCGGCTCTGCATTGAGCTCCGCACTCACAGCACGGACCCTGCTTGGGATTTTTCTCTCTCCCTTTCTGCCCCTGCCCCACTCATGCTTTTTCTCTCTCTCAAAATAAACATTTTTTAAAATGACAAAATATTAGAAAATGCAGGACTTGGTAACTGGCTAGAGGCAAGGTTTGGGGGAGTGGAGGGGGATTTTGTGGATGGCATTACTCGTACCTCCAATCAGAAATACAAGAGGATGGAGAAGAAATAAAATCATTGAGGTGCCTGTGGAAGACTTTCAACTAGCTGTTCTCTCTCAGCTAGAAGTATGGCTTTCGAGTGTAAGAGAAGGGCCAGGCTCTGAACATAGATTTGGGAGCAATCAGCACTCAGGTGTTAGTTGCAGCTTTGGGCATGGACGAGATTGTTTTACGATTAAAAAAAGAAGAGAAAAGGAAAAAGAGAGGCTTGTGAACGGAATGCTGGAGCATTTTGCCCTACCATTGGTGCAAAGGAAAAAGAGAAAAATGGAAAACAGTTGGAAAAATAAAGGTCAAGGAGGCAGGGGGAGGACAGAAGAGAGGGGGGTCATAGAAACAAGATAGAAGAAAATTTTACAAAGGAAGCGGCCAACATTGCCACATATAGCAGAAAGTGAGAATGGGAGAACAAAGTGTGTTTATGTGATCTCACAATTGGGAGGCCATAGATCACCTTGGCATGGGTATTTTACTGAAGTTGTTATGGGTGAAAGTTGAGTAGGTTAAGAAACAAAAAGAAAATAGGAAAAGCTAGTGCAAACTAGTTCCATGACAATGGAAGCAACAGTTTGACAGTGAAGGAAAAGAAAAATAAAGAGTAGTGGTTAGAGGTCAATGTGATATTGAGAAGAGACAGGAGAGACTTGAACATGCTTATATGTTGAGATGACAGAGCAAGTCAAGAGGGAGAATAATGGGCAGACAGTCTCTCCTTTGCTGTCCTGCCAGCCTCTCCCTTGTGGTGTATTCAATAGACTTTTATCTCCTTTAAAAGATGAAGAAGAAGAAGAAGAAGAAGAAGAAGAAGAAGAAGAAGAAGAAGAAGAAGAAGGAGAAGGAGAAGAATAATGGAGGGAGAAGGAAGGAGATGGAATGTCAGGCACACAGGGAGGTAGCTGTTGTTTTATTCTGACAGAAAGATGTTTTTTCTTCTGAAATAAGGGAAGAATAAGTTTGATAAATATGTATTCAACCAATAGACTATTGGTCCAAAGGGAGAAGGTATGACATGATGGCAGGGAATCCAAATGGCTGCCAACATTCATGATTATGGTGGGAAATCTATAATTTTTTTTTGAAAAAAATCTCTAACTAGGGCAAGCTTTTGAAATACTGGTTAAAAACAGTGGTTTTGGAGGGTGACAGACCAGTGAGTACAGATTCTGATACTTACTAGCTGAGTGACCTCAAATTATTTGAATCCTTTTCTAGACTTCAATTCCTTCATGGGTAAATCTGTGGTTATAATAGTATCAATGTTACACCATTTTGTGAAGATTGAATGAAAAAAATGTTTGTAAACAGTCTGGCACTTCATAGGCATGCATATATAATTGGTCTCAAAAAAAAAAAAAAAAAAAGTAAGAGCCAAGGTAGAAGTTCAGATATATGTATGAACGAGGCCAACTTGGAAACAGGAAAAAGAATGACTGGAATTTAGCAATAACCCAGGAGACCAGCTGGGATTGGCAGCAAATCGCTTCTGAGAGCCACGTGGGAGTCCATCAGTTATTGCTGGCCCTCTGGATAACAGATCTGCACTGGCACCCAAAATCTAAGCCCCAACAGACTGCCGCAGCCTCTGCGACACACTCTGCAGATTTAGATGTTCCTGCCTTACTTCTGGGTAAAGACGGCCTCTTAGGCACGAGAGCCTTCCAAATTCCAATAAAAGTGTCAAAGGGAACAAAGAACTGGGGAATCTTGCGTGAGTGCTGGACCCTCCATGCAGAAAAGACAAGTTTGGCAAATGGAATCCTATTTATGAGAGACACGACTCCTCATTTATTGAGAAAGTGAAATGGCCTTGAGGGGGAAAAAAGTGAAGATCCTGAAGGCATTTTAATAACACCCGAAAATATAGGTCTGTGGCGGGAAGACATGGTGGATCGTGGGGGCTAACAAGGAAATTTCCCTTGCAGGTCCTACAGAACCTGAGGGCTGTCATGGCTTGAGGCCAGGCACTTGTGACTCTACCCTGTGGCTAGCAGTTGGGTTATGGAGTGAGGGAGTCTCCATAAAGTCAGAAGGGTCTTTTTCAACCTGTTTTGGGATAACAAAAAGAACGAGGCTAGGTCATTCCAGATCAGGTCCCTGGGACAGCAGCTTTGCCAAACACAGAGAAAGCTATGACCTCACTTTACCTAAAGTCAGGATAAATTCCTCATCAGGATATTTCATCGTTGAATGGGTAAATGCCATATACCATAAGATCTAAGAGAAGATTAGAACAAAAAACCAAGTAAAGTATAATGGGATCCTAAAGAAATCTATTCCCTCTGTTTTGCAGAGAAATAACAGGCCAGATAAAATAGTCATCATTCAAGGATGAATAAACAGGCAAAATAAAACCTCATTATGAAGCATATGAAAAATTCTGTAACTTTAAGAAATGAAAATACAGCACTCAAGAGGCAGAGGAAGAGCATACTTTTGAAAAAGATTTACTACAGGAAATGGGAATAAATTTTAAACAGCATATGCTTTGTGATCTAAATAACATTCAAGGACCCCATGAAGCAGAATATGAAAAATGAGAACAAAAACATATTGAGGTGTGTAGAAAACTGGGTAAGAAACTAGAATAGAGGGAAGGCAAGATGAAAGAAGAAAAAAATGTTGTAAAACTGAGTATGAAATATGAAAATTGAAAATACATTAGAAGCAATAAAGTACTTAATTGACTATGCTTATAATTAATCAGCAATATAAAGGACAAATTTGAAACGCTCTTCCAGAATTAAAAGAAAATGAAAATGAGATAAAAACACTGAAAAAGGAGATGATAAATTCAGAGGGCAGTGAGTAGAAATCCAACATGAAGAGAACTAGTATCCGCAAAGAGGGTGTTCGAACAAACAGAAAAAATAGCAATGATTCTAGAGTTTATAGAAAGTAACTCCGTGAATTTAAGAAGTAAATGTTCAGATTAAATGGACTCGATGAGGACTAGACAAAGTTTATATAAAGAGACCAATTCCTATGGAAATTTGGAATTCTAATTTTTCAAAATAAAATCCTGGAAGATATGGGGGAAGAAAAACCAAATAAAAGAAACAAATACAATAAACAAGTTAGCTACAAGGAGGAAAAAAATCAAGACCAGAAGTTAATGGCTCTTTAGAGCCCAATTCAGGGAGAAGACTAAGATCTAAGAATGCTAAATCTAGACATGTTATCATTCACATTTGAAGTTCAAAAATCTTTCTCTGATACCAAATGTCAAAAACTAAATCAATCAGGTTCTCTTCGTGGGGGAAAAAAAATCGCTTTCCAGACAAGCATGAAATGAGCTCAGTTTAAAAAAACCTCATGTACATGGAAGATGTACTTTATTAAAAAGATTGACAGCGAGTCCTGAAATATTTTAGTGAGGAATCAAGCATAAATTGGTACAAATACACTATAGCTACAACAGAGATCGCAAACTTCAATAACCCTTGAAAAACGAGATATAGTGTGTGAGTAGTCCCTCCTTATCTGCGGGGGGATACATTCCAAGATGCCTGAATGTCTGAAACCGCAGATAGTACCAAACCCTGTATGTTTTTTTTTTTTCTATACATACACATCTATGATAAGTTTAATTTCTAAGTCGGGCACAGTAGGAGAGTAACAATAACTAATAATAAAATAGAATAATTATAACAATAGACTCTAATGTAAGTTCTGTGACTGTGGTCTGTCTCTCTCAAAATATCTTATTCGCTTATACTTACCTTCTTTTTGCGATGATGTGAACTGATAAAATGTCTACACGATGAGATGAAATGAGGTGAATGGAGTAGGTATTTTGACATAGCATTAGGCTACTACTGACGTTCTGACGATTCATCAGAAAGAGGATTATCTCCTTCCAGACAATGGGTAACTGAAACCACAGGAAGTGAAACTACGGCTGAGGGAGGGCTAGTGCAATACCATTTAGCAAATAAGAAGTTGGGTCTAAGTTTGCAGGCAGTGGAGGAGATGTAGAGAAAGGAAGAGTATGCTAGCATCTCTATTGTGCATAAGGGGAAAGTGGTAGACACTGATTTATTCCCCTTTGACATGTACAGAGAAATAGAGTTATTTTTAAAGGACAATCTTTAGCAAAGTTGAGAGTAGGATGGATGCTTTTATATTAGAAGAGAGAAAAGGGAAAAGAAAACATGTATGAGAGAGTCAAAGATAAATATCAAAGAAAGTAGCAAAGACACCAAAACAGTAAAATGTGTTGATTTGAGTAAGCACAAACATGTTATTTATGGCAAATATAAATTTAATATAGTAAATGGCAAAGATTAGGTCATGATCGTCAAGAGTTGCCTACCAAGGGTACCTTAGAAAAACAACTCAGGAAAACTCCAAATGTAAGATTGTATTAAAATAATAAGAGGGGCACCTGGGTGTCTCAGCTTGTTAAGTGTCTGACTTCAGCCCAATGTCATGCTCCCACAGTTCATGGGTTCAAGCCCCACATCAGGCTCTGAGCTGTCAGCACAGCCTGCTTTGGATTCTGTGTCTCCTTCTCTCTCTGCCTCTTCCTTCACTCATGCTCTGTCTCTGTCTCTCTCAAAAATAAACGTTAAGGGGCGCCTGGGTGGCGCAGTCGGTTAAGCGTCCGACTTCAGCCAGGTCACGATCTCGCGGTCCGTGAGTTCGAGCCCCGCGTCAGACTCTGGGCTGATGGCTCAGAGCCTGGAGCCTGTTTCCGATTCTGTGTCTCCCTCTCTCTCTGCCCCTCCCCCGTTCATGCTCTGTCTCTCTCTGTCCCAAAAATAAATAAACGTTGAAAAAAATAAATAAATAAACGTTAAAAAAATTTTAAGGGCGCCTGGGTGGCACAGTCGATTAAGTGTCCAACTTCATCTCAGGTTATGATCTTGCGGTTCGTGAGTTCAAGCCCCACATCAGTCTCTGTGCTCACAGCTTGGAGCTTGGAGCCTGCTTTGGATTCTGTGTCTCCCTCTCTCTCTGCCCCTCCCCTGCTCACTCTCTGTCTCCCAAAAATAAATAAAACATTAAAAAAATTTTTAAATAGTAAAATAAAATAATAAGAACTATTATCTCCACCAAATAATTAGAATTACCATCATATAAGATGGAATAGATTTTTCAAGGAAAAAAATTGTTTCATAGACAATCTTTTTTTTTTATTGTTGGTGAGATGATCCCAAATGAAGTATATAAGAATTCAACGCTCATGTGCCAAAGAACAGAGTATGTAACAGGCATGAAGCAAACACTAGAACTAGCTAGAACTAGAAAGAGAAATTGACTAAAGTGGATGCATAGGAAGAAAACTAAGCTTTGTTAAAGCAGGCGATAAACAAGGAAATAGTGGATCTGATAATAAAGTCAATTAAGTTGATTTAAAAATACACATAAAAACTTAATAACTTCAAACCAATGGTATTCTCTTTTTTAAATATTTGAGAAACACTTAAAATTTCATATATACTGGGTCGCAAAAAAAGCATCAGAATTTTCTAAAAAGAAGACTTACACGTGCATACTCTGGTCAAAATACAAAACAATGGTTGAACAACAATAATTTTTAAAAAGATTTATCAAGCTTTAGATTGTGGCAAAACAAAGCAATATTCTTCTATGTAACTCTGGATCCAACAGGAGATTAAAAGTGTAATTACAAAATACTTAGAAAATCACAATTATAAGAATACTACATATTCAAGCCAATGGTATTTAGTCAAAACCATAATTGGGCAAATTCACAAAACATACCTTTATTATTTTTAAATGATAAGAAAAAAACAAATGAATTGAACCATTAATTTGAGAAGCTAAGAGCAAAACAAAGCAAGCCTAAAGAAAAAAGGAGAATAAATTATTACAGATGAAGCCAGAAATTAAAATTTAGTAAACAAAAGGGAATAGAATAGATAAATAAATCTTAGAGTGGTTCTTCAGGAAAAAAGCAAGCAATAAATAGAACAAAAAGCATAAAATATACAAACCTCTATTTATCCTAATCAAGGGAAAAACAAGTGATGAGGAAAATTAAGGATAAGAAAAGAGGTGTCATCTTAGATACAAAAACATTTAAAAATCTTGATATAATGAATCATTCCCATTCATATCAAATATGAATATGAACTGTGAAAGATGCAGGAAACATTCTTAAGAAGGAATTGAAAAACAAATGTAAACATTTACCTGTTAGAAGATTTAAAGAAAAATTGTTTCAAAATTTTTCTCACTTTGTTCACTCTTTAAGCATACTAAAATATGTGGGAAAATATCCCAACTCATATATTGGCAAAACTCTAACACTAAAAACTTTCCAAACTAACACAAAAGAGAAAACAAAGTAATCTCACAAATATTTAGATGCAAATCTAAAATGAGATACTAAATTTATCTAGATGCTTGTGAAATAATGAAAAGAAACCACTAGTAGATTTTCTTTCAAGAATGCAAAGATAATTCAATCTTATAAATTCATTAATATAATTTTTCACATTGATATGTCATAGAAGAAAAATGAAGTGATTATCCCCAAGTATGCCAAAAAGTAATTTGAAAAAATGCAACATCCATTTTTAGTAAAAGCACCTGATAACTAGGACCAGAATAGAAATGAAGTCTTCTTTTTTCAAGTCGGTACAGATTATTCATCTCAATACATGATGCCTAATAATAACCCCTACGAACATTCACTTTAAAAGGAGAAAAAAATACAAAGATATTTTTGCATTATAAATATTATTCATCACTGTTCTGCAATATCTAACCCATAAAATAAGATCGAGCAGAGGAAAAAAAAAGTTTAGTTATTGAAGAGAAAGAGGAAAAATATTATTTACTGATGTTAAGATTGTCTTTCCAGAGGTATCAAAAACAGGAAGGAAACAGTTGAAAAATGAGTATCCTCCTTAAGCTACTTTGTCTAAATGACCAGTCTCCAACCAAATATACAAAAATCAATTGGTTTTATACATACAAGTAATAATTAATTAGAAGATTTCATTTAAACATCCCACTCATAATAAAATGAATAAATTAGCTAGGAATATATTTAATAGGAAATGTTTAAGACTTACAGGAAGAAAACTACCAAGTTTATTACAAATGTAAAAGAAGACTTGAATAAATGGGAAGAAACACTGTATTTTGCTCTAGTTTGTGTACTGGGAACTTGTAAAGCTGTCAGTTTTGAATGGGGCTCAGAGCAACATAATCTAGTTCCACTCATGGATGTAGATGCAAAAATCCTAAGCAGAACAGCATCAGATGAAGTCTAGCAGCATATTAAAAGAGTAACACTCTTCCAGAACAAATAAGGTTTATTCAAAGAATATAAAGATTGATCAAATTTAGGACAGAAAATTTGTCTATCTTGTTGTCATTTATATTCCTGGCATTCATCATAGTTCTTGGCATATAATAGGTGCTCAATAAATACGTTTTGATTGAGTGAATGAACATTAAGTAATTTTTTAATTTTGTTACATTAACAAATTAAAGGAGAAAATCCACATAATATCTTAATAGATGCCACCCAAATCTTGATAAAATTCAATACCCACTTTTCGTCCAACTCTGAGATAGAGTGAGCCCTTTTATCTTGGTAAAGTTTTCTACCAGAAACGCACAGCAAGTGTTATACTTGGTAATGAAAGTCTAGATTCAGGAGCAAGAAAACTGTGCTTACTCTCACGCTGATATGTCAAAACCTTACTGGAAGTCATAGTTAATGAATCAATAAAGAGAAAATTAAAAAAAAACACCTATGAATTTGGGCAAGCAAAGAGACAAAACGGTCATTATCTGCAGATAATGCAGGTACCATCTTATGTGCAGAAACTAAAAGAGGGTTAAGTGACAACTGATAAGGGATTGATTCCAAGATCAACATACAGTCATCTGTGTCTTTTTCATGTTCCAGCAATAACCAAATAAAACTTTAATAATCGTCCCCATCACAATTGTAACAAATAATTACATCTTTTTTTCAAAAAAAAATTTTTTTAATGTTTGTTTATTTTTGAGAGAGACAGAGCAAAAGCAGGGAAAGGACACAGAGAGGGAGACACAGAATCCACAGCAAGATCCAGGCTCTGAGCTGTTATTGCAGAGCCTGACTTGAGGCTCAAATTCATGAACCGTGAGATTGTGACCTGAGCCAAAGTCGGTTGCTCAATGGACTGAGCCACCCAGGTGCACCAGGAAACAATTAAATTCTTAGTAGTAAAACCGAGAGAAATATGCCAAGACCTAGATGAAAAAATATTTTAAAACTTATGGAAAACCTTAATAAATGAAAAGAAAACCATGTTCCTGGATTGTGAAGATATCACTTCTCTATAATTTCTCTATAAATTCAATTAAGGCTTATTCAAAATTCCCATATGAATTTTTCTTGAAAGGAACTCAACAAGCCACTTCTAAACTTGGGATGAAAAAATAAAAGCCAAGATATTTTTAAAAAGAGGGACAATCGGGGCACCTGAGTGGCTCAGTCAGTTAAGCGTGCAAATTTGGCTCAGGTCATGATCTCACAGTTCGTGAATTCGAATCCCACATCAGGCTCTGTGCTGACGGCTCAGAGCCTGGAGCCTGCTTTGAATTCTACGTTTCCTTCTCTCTCTGCCTCTCCCCTGCTCGTGCCCTGTGTCTCTCTCTCTCTCAAAAAAAATAAACATTTAAAAAAAAAAAAAAAAGAGGGACAATGAGGAGCGTTGTCAGGAGCCCAATCAATCAATAGATCAAAAAAGAAAGGAAATCTGTGTGCCCACCTCACCCCATTCACTAAGAGAACTTTCCATATGCATTAAAAAACTGTCAAGTTTTTTAAACATTTAAAAATATAGAGGACAAAGATAATATTTTTATAACTTTGGCATGGAGGCCTTCGTAAGTAAGATATAAAATCCAAAAGACATGAAGTAACAGATGGACAGATTTGCCCACATCAAAATCAGCATTTTTTTGTCTGACAAAAAACAATATGTAGCTCTAAAGCAAGTTTAGACTCAAACTGTTTTTTCGCACCATATTTAATAGAGGATTCGTAATCTGACAAAAACGGGAGCACCTTTAAATAGTAAAGGAAAAGAAGCAACCAATTTTTAAAATGGGCAAAAGATAAGAGTAAAGAATTTACTGAAAAATAATTATAATCAGCCCTAAAGATGTTTAACTTCGTTATTAACTGGGGGCATGTGAATTAAAATGAGAGTTTTGCTCCTAGAACATTGACTCAAGTTGTCGGTGAGGATTAGGGAACAGATGCTTTCACTTGATGTGTTGCTGGTAGGGGCATAAATCAGTGAAGACAGTTAAGCAGTATCAGAATTAAACATGAGATTCCCCCCAATTATACCTTTGGGCTTTCCATTAAAAGAAAATATATGCATACACTTATATATTGTTAATAATAGCCAAACAGTAGAAACATCATATGTATCGGACAACATGAATCATCTCTAGTACTGTATAATGTATGCGGGCAGAAGAAAGGAATACTATGTGGGCAGAAAAAAGGAATTATATTGACCTGTACATATGGACATATAAAGCAAGACATTGTTACATAAACATAAGCGCCATGAGCTTGAGGACTTTATTTTGTTCACCCTGTATCCTTATCACTTTAAACGATGCTTGGAATGTGGAAGGTTATCCATTAAAAATCTCTTGAGTAAATAAGTGTGAAAAAAAAGCAAATGCGTGAACATTTTACATATAGTGGTCCCATTGATGTTTAAAATTGAATATGTACTTATGTTTAAAGATATAGAAACGGGGCTTGAAATGAAGCAGCAAACTTATCTCTAGTGCTGGTTTGTAGGAATAGAGTACAGAAGTTGTTGGTGAAGGTGGGTATCTCATTTACCCTTTGCTGTGTCACGAACTGCTCAAATTCAAGGACACGAAACAACCACCATTTTAGTATTTTCTCTGATTCTGTGGATCATGAATTTAGACAGAGGACAACAGAGATAGCTTGTGTCTGAGCTAAGGTAGCTGAATCCTCAGCTGGGCAGACTCAGAGGGCTGAGGAGATTTCCGAAGGCTGGGGTTGGATCATCTGGAGACTTCTTACTCATATATCGTTGCCCAGGTTAGGATGGCTCAAAGCCTGTTCAGCTGGGACTGTCAGCTGGAGCAGCCACGTGTGACTTCTCCATGTGGTTAGATAGGCTTCTTTGTCACATGGTGCCTTCGGGGTAGTTGGAGGCATTACGGTGGCTTAGAGCTCCAAGAGCAACTATTCCAACGAACAAAGTAGAAGGTGTACGACCCATTATGACTTAACCTTGGCAGGAACACAGCATTGCTTCCACTGTACTCTATTGGTTGAAGACTTCACAAGCCCACACAATTTCAAGGGGAGGGGATATAGACCCCACCTCTCAGTGGGAGGAATGGTAAAGAAATTGTGACTGCCCTTTAAAACCACCAGAGAAGGGAAATGCTTATTTCTTATTAATCTTTTTTAAAAATTCAGTCTTTTGAATTTGAGGATTATTCATGGCAGGAAAAGAGTAGTTAAAAACACAGACTCAGGAACCAGAAGAGCCTAGTTCAAATCCTGGCTTTTCCATTTAATAGCTGATTGACCTTGGGCAAACATTTAGCCTCTCTGTGCCTATGTTATTTTACATGTAAAATTAGAGGTAATAACATCTATCTCACAGGACTATGGTGAAGATTTCATGCATTAAAATATTTAAAAGCCCAGAGAACAAAGTCTGGCATGTAAGTATTAGTTGCTTATATATAAAAATGAAAAAAAAAAAGAGAGCATGCATAAGAATTGGTCTTTTAAAAATAATAATAGGAGATAAGGCTTCATTTTACTTGAACCCTTAACCCTCAGGTGAACTTAAAATCTTTTATTATAGTTGCATAAGAAATCACTCGAAATCTAGTCTGAGTTTCCTCACAACATGGCCACCTTACACTTCTTATACAAGAAGTCGGTGGTCCAAAGATGAGTGTCTCAAATGAATGAGGCGAATGCTGAATGCCTTCTCCTACGGCCTAACCTCTGAGGCCAACAGAGGCCCTTCTGCCATACACTATTGGTCCACAACTCCCTGAGCTTAGTTCAGATTCAAGGAGAACACTTATAGATCACCTGTTCGGGAAGAATACTTACAGGGGCACCTGGGCGGTTCAGTCGGTTAAGCATCGGTCTTCCACTCGGTCATGATTTTGCATTTCTTCAGTTCAAGCCCCGCATTGGGCTCTGTGCTGACAGCTCAGAGCCTGGAGCCTGCTTCAGATTCTCTCTCCCTCTCTCTCTGCCCCTCCCCCACTTGTGTTCTCTCTCTCTCTCAAAAATAAATAAATGAACTTTAAAAAAAAGAAGAATACTTAACACATCACCTCTCATTAGGAGGAATGGCAAAAAGTGTGAAAATGTGTTTTAAAATCTCTGTACTCTCTCAGGATGGCATATTGGAATAGAAACAGGTTATTTATTCACTTGCTGTTTATGTTTGTTCTCTTTAATAAATTAACACATGTGAGATGCTTGGGATGTACCATATCGAATGTTGAGTGAGTTAACTTCATTGCTTTAGCTAGAAATAAAGGATTCATTTATTAACAAAGGACTTGTTTATTAATAAAGGATTTTTTAGAATAATCATAGTGTTACCCTTTTCTATGGACATAATGGATAAATCTTGGGATGCTGTGCTATAGGTCAGGAAATTTCAAAGAATCAACCGTAGGTCAATTTGTATGATGTATGAATATAGAGTGATAATAAAATTCCTTGGTGTCCTTCACCTTCTTAGAAATTATAAAAAATGCATCTTTGCCCAAAGAATTTTCCATACTGTATATTCCCCACTGGGTAAATGTCTAGTTTCCTACTTTTTAGGGTGGTCTAGTTTCAAGCAAATAAAAATCTCTGCCAGATTTGAATATACACTTCCCCTTTCTCTTTCCAGTCACCTTGGCATTGTAGCACACTTCTAGAAAACTTAAGACTCCTATAGAAACCCTTCTCGGGATTCACCATACAGTTAGTTCTCTTTTCTCAAGCCTAGATGGTGAGCAAGGGCTCATAAAATGCATATCATATCCTTATATTATGTTTAAACATTTTTATTTCTCCAGAGAATTTAAAATACACAAACATGTGACTCTGTGAGGAAATGATCCAAAAAAGATTATAAATACAGCCATAAATGTCAAAGTTCCTAAAACATTTCACTGGCTCTATCTTCAGAAGAAAGTGTTTACACAGAGAGCACACGCCGGCATGTTTTATTATTGTTATTGTGGGCATTAAATGTTACAAATGCAATCTGTTTGACATACACATAAACGATGGTCTCCACAAACCTTTAAGAATCACCTCTAACACTGTGGAGCCCGTGAGCAGGAACAATTCAGTAAAGCACGGGCAACAGGCTCTCCAGAGCAAGCAAGACATTGCCATCGCTAGGAGACAATTAGGAATTCCTCTTCAGCTTTTATCTTACTAAATGCTGAATTTAAAACCTTGTGTGTTTCACTTGTAGAATTTCTGGTAAGTATTATATAGTAAGTGCTTAATCATCACTTGCTTTTCTGTTGGACACATTCAAGATAATCAAGATTTTTTTCCCTTTTCTTAAAAGAAAAAAAGAGGGACAGAAGAAGGAAGGAAGGAGGGGGGAGGGGAGGGGAAGACAGAGTAAGAAGGGAGGGAGGAAAGCAGAGAAAGGAAAGGAAGGAAAGCAGGTGGAACAAAGAAGCAGATGCTTTCCAGTCCAGATTGGTGGGAGGTAGCTAGAGGGTCTCTTTCCTGGTGGGTTTCTCTTGCTCTTCAGTGGGTCAGCAGTAGGCTTTATTCGTTTTATGCATCCGGCCTATGCTACTTTCTTTCGAAAGGGAACTGCCCCACTCAGCTCCTACTGCCTTCCTGTTTTGTACAACGAGAATCCCTCCCCTAACCTACACCCCAACATCTCTAGAGCTGTGCTGTCCCATAGAAATAGATATATAATTTATTTTATTTTATTTTATTTTATTTTATTTTATTTTATTTTATTTTTTTGAGAGAGAGAGTGCTAGCAAGGGAGGGGCAGAGAGAGAGAGAGGGAGAGAGAGAATCCCAAGCAGGCTCCTCACTGTCGTCGAAAAGCCCAACACAGGGCTTAGTCTCATGGTTCCTGAGATCATGACCTGAACCAAAATCAAGAGTTGGACACTTAACTGTCTGCACCACCATGGCGCTCAAGCCATGTATATAATTTTAAGTTTTCTAGTAGCCACATTATGAAAAGTTAGAAGAAATAGGTGAAATTAATTTCAATAATATATTTTATTTAAAACAATATGTCCAAAATATTATTATATCAATAATAGATATTTCAATATATATTTCATCAGCATAAAATTTTTTTACATTCTTTTTTTTTTAACACTGACTTTTTGAAACCCAATGTGCATTTTGCACTTAGAGCACATCCCAGTTAGAACCAGCCGCATTTCCATTATATCCGGTCCTCCATATTGCCCCCTAGTCATCCTTAAAATAAATCTCTCTTCACTTGAACCAGCTCGAGTTGGGCTCTGCTTCTTAAAACAAGCAAAGCTGAATACAACGGTAAGTAGAGGGTTTGGTCACAGTGTCTTATTTACTTATTCCCATCTTATAAAGAATTATTGGTATAGCACCAGACTCTTTTTCTTCAGCTATGTGCCGTTGGAGGTGTTTGGGATTATTTGTGCTTTATGGGATGATAGGGCTTAACTTTACTTTTTATTTTTCCTATCATGTACCTCTTTCAATTTGATGTTACATTTTGTTTGCAAAAATACTGGTACAATGCAATTTTTCATCAGGCAATTCAGAGAGTTCCTCTTAACAATGCCCTTTGAGACTATTATGAAAGTTGTTAACATTAAATCGCCCTAGCGAGGTGCTGTCTTTGATACTGTATAATTTCATTAACTGAAATCCAAGTAAAGATCAAATTTTCCAATTCATCTAAGCCATTTATTAGCCCTAGCTTTCTTGGTGATTAACTTTGATGACAATAGCATCTCACACAATGTTCAAACATGAAACTCAGTTTCTTACATTACTGTGGGGTTATGTTTTGGTAAACATTTTACTCGGAAGCAATTTAAAGCAACCACAAATTTATGAGTTAATGATCCAAGCCTCAGTTTACCTATTAATTAAAAGGAACTTGGTTTTTTTTTTTGTTGTTTGTTTTTTTAGAGAGAGACAGAGAGACAGAGAGAGAGAGAGAGAGAGAGAGTGTGTGTGTGTGTGTGTGTGTGTGTGTGTCTGTGCATGTACTAGTGGGTTGGGGTAGAAAGGGGGTTCATGAACTGAGCCAAAATCCAGAGTCCAATGTTTAACCTAATAAGCCACCCAGGGGCCCCTGAAAGGAAGTTTTTTGACTGTAAGATGTACTGGGAACAACAGATCTCAGTGATGCTTATACATGGTGCATGAATGCGCTAGGATACAAATATTGTAATTGCTTTATAGAGTATTCATATGGGGCACCTGAGTGGCTCAGTCAGTTAAGCATCCAACTTCGGCTCAGGTCATGATCTTGTGGTTCATGAATTCAAGCCCCACATTGGGCTCTCTGCTGTCAGTGTGGAGCCTGCTTTGGATTCTCTGTCTGCCTCTCTCTCTGCCACTGCCCCACTCATTCTCTCTCTCTCTCTCTCTCTCTCAAAAGTAAAGAGACATTAAAAAATTTTTAATAAAAAAATAAAAAGTATTCTAATGCCATTCATAACATTGAAGAGTAAAATAATTGCTTGGGAAGAATGAACACTTTGGTTATTTGTAAAATTTATTTTAATTGTAATTATTTCCTCACCTCTGACCTTTTATGTTCAGCAAGGTTGGAACTAGGACCTTTGGTGCACAATTTAAGGGATGCCCCAACACTCAGTAATCAAGATAAAAATATTTTAATGCAAAATTTTAAAAAATAAAAATTAATGCCAAAAACGTGTGATGAAAAGTCAGAATTTTAGATAAGGACAGGCTCAGAGATTGCACTGAGTAGAGAAACCTGCTCCCAGACCATTAGAGGATTTTGCTATCAAACCACATTATTGTAATTTGCATAAAATTTCAGAGGCTTCCACCATACATAGAGCTCAATCAATTTTAAGCTCTTAAGCAATCTAATATCTTTTCTTACCTACTGTTGTTCTCCTCTCAATTTTCACACTTTGGGGTTCTCCCCAAATATTATATTAGGAAATTCAAATGTATTTCGCTCTTCAGATCAAAATTAAAGAAGTTCTCTGTTGGTGCTGCATGATTCTAAATAACTGTGAAACCTACTTTTAGGCAGAGTATAAATAACATGGTTGAGAATAGAAATCTATGAATAGTGCTTTGAGTGAAAGATCGGTGTAGCCAATTTCACTCCATTGAGGTAACACTAGACAAGATGAGCTTGTTTTATTTCATACAAAGGAATGACCAAATTAAGCACAAGAAAATGTGAGATTTTCAATCATGACTTCTTTTTTCCAGTTTGAATTTTTACTCTTCTGTGCTGCTAGAAATAGAATTCTCAAGAGCCACCCTTTCTTTCTTTCATGGGTTATGGAAATACCAGTCTGTTCTAGACTTTATCATTGGCCTCCTGATGCCTTGGGGCTTTCATCACTGTTTTCGATGTTAAGGGCAAATGGGAAGAAGTAGTCTAGGGTCTAAAAGCTACGTCAGGAGCACTTGTGTGGCTCAGTCTGCTAAGCGTCCAACTATTGATTTTGGCTCAGGTCGTGATCTCCCAGCTTGGCTCCTGAGTTCGAGCCCTGAGATAGGCTCTGTGCTGATAGCACAGAATCTGCTCGGGATTCTCTCTCTCCTTCTCTCTCTCTCTCTGCCCTACCCCCACACATTCTCTCTCTTCCTCTCTCTCTCTCTCTCTCTCAAAATAAATAATAAACACTTTTTAAAGCAGATTCTGGAAAGGGAGGGCCCTGAAAATTCTGTATTTCTGACAAGTTCCCAGGGGATGTCAAAGTTGCCATTTCACGCACCAGACTTTGAGTAACAAGGATCTATGCTAATTGTGAATTTCTATTGTTTTTGAGACTGAGTGATTAAGAAATTACTGTACTTGGGAAAATAAATTCAGTTGCCTCTCTAGAATATAAGGTAGAAATTCTGTCTTGTTTGTTCTTATATCCCTAGTGCTTAGAACATTATAGGGCATATTGAATGTACTCAAATGTTGGTTGTGTCAAATGAATGAATCAATGAAATTTGGGGTTAATTTTAGAACAGGGGTTCTTAAGGTTTTTCGGTGCCATGTTTCCTATCCCTTTGGCAATCTGGTAAGGACTATGGACCCCTTCTCAGGTTAATATTTTTATTAAAAATTGTTTTAAACGTTTATTTATTTTTGAGACAGAGAGAGACAGAGCATGAATGGGGGAGGGTCAGAGAGAGAGAGGGAGACACAGAATCGGAAACAGGCTCCAGGCTCTGAGCTGTCAGCACAGAGCCCGACGCGGGGCTTGAACTCACAAACCGCGAGATCATGACCTGAGCCGAAGTCGGATGCTTAACTGACTGAGCCACCCAGGTGCTCCTCAGGTTAATATTTTTAAATGCATAAAATAAAATGCATACAGATTACAAAGGAAACTAATTATATGGAATTATAGTTATCAAAATATATAAAAGTCATATGTGTGATGTAATAATATGTACTTTTAAAAGACAAAATCTAGCAGTAGATCTAATAATTACTATAATTTTGAAGAAGTGATGAGTATAAACAATGTTTTTAGATATCTGCAACAACTGTAATTTGATAGGAAAATATCTGTGACTTTGGGGTGTATGAAAAGACAGGTATTGCTAATATTACTGTAGGTTATTGCCTACATACATGATTTGAAGATATGCTCAATTCAATTGGAGGTAAGTAAAAATAATGTAATCATTTTCACATTCAAGTTCACAGACATTCTGAATTCTATTCATGAACCTGTGAGGGTCTGTGAAACCCAGTTTAAGAATCTGTTTTCAGATAGTTCACAGGTTTATCTATTGACCTTTTCCAATGTTGGCTAAAAATTGCTTCATGAAGAGAAAAAATAAACTGTGATACTTACGATTATTTCATTTTATCCAACAAAGTGTCTAGTGCCGGGCGTATTATTTCATTTTCTTAACACAGTAGTTCAACTTGCAGAAATCTGAAATAGCTTTTCCCAGTGATAATTTTCCTCCCTTTCATTCATGTCTACAGCAGTGACAAAAATATAATGGATACCTACATTCACTGAATAAACAACTCACAAATGCAACTTTGTAAAGTGCATTCCCATGAAACAGATCCATAAACCTGGTAAGCACACCAAGACCCTGTCAGGAATGTTTGAACTAAATCTTAATTTGTTATTCACGAACACTTCACATGGCCTTCTAAATGAATTATTTGCTGCCTCATTGACAAGAAATGTAACAGACTACACATTCGAGAGACAGAACAGGACTTGTGGGATTGTTTTATTGAACAATTTCACAGGTGTTAACAATAGAGGTGGGCTGAAAAGTTGCAATCGAAAGAAGGTAACTCTGAGCCTGGAGTTATTCAAACACCTGTTGGCAAGTCGTCCTCTTTCTCTACCTCCCTTCTTTTGTCATAATTTTTTAGGGCCACCTTGCTGGTCTTTTCCTTCGGAAGTCAGACAGTGAAGAGAGGGGAGAGAAGGAAGAGAGAAAAGACAGAAGGAGGGACAGAATGAATCTAGCACAGTGCTGACGACAGCCTAACTCCTAGAGCAGGGGTCTGCATCCAGAGCTGGATACAGGAGCACATGGGTGCTGTTTGACTCCTACGCCATGCATAAAAACTGAATTCGAATGGTCTTACACAGTAACGCGCAGGTAAATGGTTAATAACCAGCTCTCTGCGGGTGGGGGAGGGACGGAGGCCCTGATGGGTAGTGTTTGCCATCTCTGAGGGATAAATGGTTGATTTCAAGCTACCAAGGCGAGGACACTGAAAGGGGATTTAGCAAGAGATGTACGTGTACCACCATACATCTGTCTGGGGTCCCTGCGGCCAGCCAGCTCCAGTACAGCCCTTCCAGCAGGGCATGCCCTCTCCTGGGCTCCCATCATTTCATGGTGTCTTCACCTTGCTCACCTTCCTTTTCCCACCTCCTCGGTCCCACCGGGCCCTGGAATCCATGACTTCTGACGGGAGCTTTTCCGGGTTCCTGACATTGGCCAGAAAGCCAGAGTGAGAAACGCGCTGGCTATTTTGAGGTGTGATCAGAGACTTGCGTTCAATTGTGAAGCAAGCAGGGAATTTGGCAGAAAACAACCAGGAAGGAGCCTGGATGCAGCTGCTCTAGGAAGTGTGACTGGGGTGTCAGTTGATTGGCGGCTACCTGTCTCTGTCGTTCCATCTGTCAGAAACAGCTGGGAGGTCACAACTGAATGAAACCTGGAAAATAATTTGAAAAAGTCACGGGGCCACACAGAAAAAAAAAAGTAGTACTATTATTTCTTTCCCTTCAGCTTCCCCACTCTACTAAATGAGAGATTCTGCAAGGATTGGATACTATTTCTGTCTTTTCACACTTTTTCTCTTGCTAATTTTCAGTGGGCTTCTGAGATCTGATATAAACGTGCAGGCAATGTGGAAACTGATCAAGAGGCAGAGATTTCTATTAAAAATGATATGCATCTCTTTTACCACCCATGTTAATGTTGCGATTTTGGTGATGATCCATTTGCTGAAAAGGAAATAAAGACTTCAAGAACACACTACTTACAAAATCATATCATGTGTCTTTTGGCCTCACATTTAAATCGGAATATAAAACCTAGATCTACTGGTGGTAATGCTCAGAACAGAAGTAGAAGATTTTATTCAGAGTTCCGAAACCAGTAGATCATGATCCATCAGGAGATTGCAAAGCCCTATTGAGTTCCAAGCCAGTTCCCAAAGAACACCCCCACTTCCCTTCTCTGTTCGTGCCCAACATACACTTCCCTCCCCTTTATCAGAGGTGCTCTGCTGGGGAGGGAATAATGAAGCCGGCTGCTGTGCTTTTCTACAGCCGGGGAGAGTAACAGAGTGCTCCTAGCGGAAATTTGGGGACCCTCGCTTCATTCCATGGCTGTCTCTAACTTCTTCACTGGGTCTTCATTCTACCTTCAGTAGTCACCCCTTGCCCTCCCTGCCACCGGAGGGATGATAGGAGTAAAGTAGCAAGCAGCGGGATTTGAATATTCACTGAAAGAGCACTTTTGCGATACCTCAGGAAGATAAACAGTAAACCAGGTTTAAATACAGGAGCACCTCTAATCCTTCGGGGAAATGTTCCAAGACCCCCAGTGGATGCCTGAGACCATGGATAGTACCAAACGCTAGATATACTATGTTTTTTCCTTTACACGCATACCCATACTACAGTGTAATTTATAAATCAAACACAGCAAGAGATTAACAACAACAACTAATAATAACATAAAATAATTACAATGTACATAACAAAAGTTAGATGAATGTGGTCTCTCTCTTTCTCTCTCTCTGTCTCAAAATATCTTACTGTATTGTACTCACCCTTCTTGTGATGATGTGAGATGATAAGATGCCTGCATGATGAGGTAACGTGAGGGGAATGATGTAGGCATTGTGACGTCAGAAGAGGATGTCAATCCACGGTTGACCGTGGGTAACTGAAATCGTGGAAAGCAAACCCATGGATGGGGGAACTACTGCAATGATAATAAGAATTCTAGAAGCTGTCTCCTACTACTTTGTGGCAGGTACATTATTTCATTTAATGCTTCCCTCAGATGTCCATGGCCTGCCTGTGGTCAAAAGGACAAGTCAGTCTGAAGAGGAGGGAAAGACACACTCATGAGCACTTGAATTAAAGAGCTACAGTGCTAACTGTAGTTACTGTCTTACTCTTTCCAGACATGGAACTAACTTCCATGCCTTGGATGCCCAGCCTGGCTAATTTCTACTCATCTTGTAAGACTCATCCCAGACACTATATCTTTCAGGAAACTTCCCTGTTAGCTTCCCCACTGGCATTCCTATAGGTGGACTCCTCTGATCATTGCACTTGCCACGATATACTGTCTGTCTGTCCAACTGGACTAAATGCGTCTTGAGAAAAGAGCATGCAACTTGTTCTTCTCTGTGCCCCCAATCCTTTTTTTTTTTTTTGCCTTGTAAACAGTAAGCACTCAAAAGTGTTTTGTGAATGAATGAATGAATGAATGCTGAAGTGATAGTAATAATAAATGAAAAGAAACTGCATGGAGGTTATAGCAGAGAGGAGTTTTGAGCAGAATTTCAAAGAAGGGAGTGTTGAGGGTAGGCAGATATGTTTCCACAAGGAAATAAGAAGTAAACAAGATAGATGTAGAGGGAAGTTTATCATTTTATTTAGCTAACATCTGAACTTCAGATAAACAGGAAATAAGGGAGGGCAACGGGTGGCAGTTAGTTTGAAGCCACTATGCAGAAGAATTTGGCCATGACAAGGACCCGTTTATGCTACAGCGAATGTGCATATGCCGGGCATCTTGAATGCTCAAACGCATGCAAGGTTGTCTTGCAAAGTCAAAACCTTCAAGAGTGTTATAGGCACTCTGGAAAGGAACAGAGAAAACCTTGGCTTTGTCCGGGGCTGCCTCGTTGGGTTGTACTTTTGACGGCAAAAATGAATGCGCTCGGAAAGTCCACATTTCCCCTTTCAGCCCCTGGAAAATAAAATTCAGCGGCACATATGTATCTTCACTGAATTATTAATGGCACCAGAAAATGTTCCCATTTTCAGTTTTTGTGATTAAACTTCATCTTTCATGAAAATCATATGTAGTTTCTTCATCAGCTGGTAGGCGGAACAGCTTGATACCTGAGAAAATCCCTTATGTCATAGATTCTTTGTTCTCTCATTAAACACTTTTGAGAAGGATTACTCCATTTTCTCCTATGTGTGTGTGCGCGCACACACACACACACGCACACACGCGTGCCCGCCCTCATGTCATTAATGGTGGATGTTTATCTTCTACAGTGAGCCTGCCATGTATTTTTTAAAATCGTCACTTCATAGCTGTTGTTGCCAGGTTGATGAAGACACAGAATCATTTCTGGCATTGGGAACAGTTTACCAAAAACCTGTGCTGCTCCTTCAACCCTCTTCTCCCACTCTCCAAGAACGCCTGCCCCTTTCTAATTTATTATCTTAAGAAACTTGCTATTTTTCCCCCAAGGGGAGGGACAAAAACTCACGCTTCAAGATGTTACTTTGTTTACTCCAGTTAATTATTTAAGAGGATTCTTTAAGCCCTCACTACTCAACCTTTACAATTCCACACAGAAACAAAGATAATTTAGAAGGCTGAGAATCTTTATGCAAATCGAGATTTTCTGAGCTGGAAAGGGCACATCGCAGCCTCAGCCTGGTGAGGGTTGGACACCAGGGCACAATGGTGTTTGGTAGCTCATGACGAGGGGGATTTGGGCCACAAACGTGGAGCCATTTGTTGAACATGTAAGCAAATATTAATAATACAGCATTAATTTATTGCTTCTGCAGATTATTTCTAATACAGACTTGCTGACTTGTACATGTATAATACATAAACACATCCATAAAAGTTTAATGCCTGCAGAGTAGTACATTCACCCACAACACAGCCTGTTGACACGTTTTCACTCTTCTTAACACTGCTTCCGGGAGGAGTCAGCACAATGTCAAGGTGGCAGACTTAAGACTGACACCAGAGGAAGGGTCAGCAAATTAACTTTTCAAAACTTTGGGGTCAATGAGACATTCAGCAAAGAGTGCGGTGACCACGAATGTGGCTTCAGTTTATTTTGGAAGCTGGATCTTGAATTGCCAGTAGGAGCAGAGGAACCCGTGTACACCCCAAGGGCAAGTTGCACGGAGTTCAAAAAGCTACGAGGAAGGGTGCCCTGGATGTTTTGGCTGAAGACATTTTGCACCATTTGATAGAGTCTCATCAATCTTAAAACACTTCAGCCCAGGCATTCCTTTCAAAATTAACACTTAGAAAGAAAGAATAGAAGAGAGGAATAGTGATAATTTGTTGCAAGACCTGAGTCCTAAAGTTTTGGGCACACATGACTCCTTTCCTCTCTCTCTGTCAGGACAGCTGAGGCAACAGGCCTCCCTTATTGGGAACTCAGATTTCCAAGTGTAAGTCCTCCAACCCTTATAGGAAAGATAGGACACAACAGAAAAGCATTGCAAACCATTTCTTCTTCACCCTTTACCAATCGGAAACTAGGCTCACCCACAGCTTGGGTTGTTTCTGAAGGCATTCGAATATACATTCTGCTTTTTCAGCTTCTGCGTGTCTGGCACAGAAATGGAAATTGGGACCAGCCGGCTCCATCCATCGTCCACCCCCAAACAGTGTCTGACATTTCTGTTCCTCTCTGGACAGTGGATGTTCAGTCATTTTGCAGCACTCAGCTCGAGTCGAATAACAACTCCATTATGGCCCTGTGGCCTTTTTCATAACATTTATTTTCAGGTCTGCCATGTGTTGGGCATCCATAACAGCCGGGCTGACTATCACTCTGTGGCTCCAAAGGCGTCGACAGTGAGAGTGGATCTGGACTCCTGCAAAGTGTGATGGAATTGGCTGGATTTCATGTGACGAGCTCAGATTATGGTCCTTTGTCCAGAGCAGGCACGAAAGGAACAGAAAGGCTTGATACGGGGCCTGCTTCCCAAGAACATAAAGGACCATTTATGGTGACACTTTTAGATTAAAGCTCAACTTTTTTCCCAATCCTAAAGCTCTGTTAATTCAGGAGGCAGTTGCTTTACTGGGAATTTTCTTGCGATTACCATTTGTGAAGGAAGTTATTGCTCAAGTGAAGCTGGTTCCAGCTTGTGGCTGAAACTAACATTTGGATAGCACCTTAGCAGTTTATCTCTTTGAATCAGTTATAACCACATTCCCCTAGAATCTGGGCCTGGTATCTCTTCATGGAGATTGCAGAATCACCTGCTTAGAGGTAGGTGTGCATATATTACCTGCATGTATCAGTGATTGGCAAAGTAATAGATATTGCTTCTTCCCTTTTTGCTTTGTACTGTTTCCTTAATCACTGCACTTATAAAAAGCTTTTATCATATTGAAAGGCTATGTGAAAAACCCAAAAACATTGGCCTTGGCAAAAAAATTATTATAATTTGTCACTGTCCGAAACTACTTGTTTCAGTAGTTGAATAGCTAACAAGGAGAGCAGCCATCTTTAAATAAGCATGCTGTTAGATTGAGTCTATTGAGAGCAGTTGTCAGTCAGTATACCAACTTGCTGATCACTGATGGAGAGCTGATGTCCAGAAAGCTGTTGCATGATTTAAACTCACAGAAATACTTTGAGTTGGGCAGTTCTCCAGGATAACCAATCACCTACATGACATCTCCATTTGGATGTCTAATAGGTCGCTCAAACAAGTCATGTCCACAGAGAATTCTTGATTTCCCTCAGCCCTCCAAAACGTATCCAGTCTTAGGCTTCTCCATATTTTCAATGTCACCATTTGGGTTGAGATGCTTAGGTTAAAAACTTGGGTATCATCCTTGATTCTCTTTTTATCACATACCCTATTGAAGAGAAAAGCGTAAGGTAATATCACCTCTCCCTTCAAAACTTCTCAACATATGGATTTATTTTGAGGAGTTTGTTCATGCAGTTGTAGGGCTTGGCAAGTTTGAAATCTGTAGGGCAGGGCAGCAGGCTGTAAAGTGAGGCAGGATTTCTGTCACAGTCTTGAGGATGAATTTCTTTTTCTCAGGGTAACCTGAATATTCGCTCTTAAAGGCCTTCAGATGATTGAATGAATCTCACCTGCATTATCAAATTTAATCTCCTTTACTTAAAAGCAACAGGTTTTGAGGGTTAAAATTTAAAATACAAAATATCAATCTTCATATCAACATCTAGGCTGGTATTTGACCGAACAACTGGGCAACCATAGCGTTTAACCATCACGGCACCCATCACTTTGTGGCATCATACAGACAGTGATCTACTTGTTTATAATAAATGTTCTTCCCTAAACTGCAAGGGCCATGACAATGAGGACCCTGTCTATTTGTATTGACACCATCCTCCAGAGGCTAGAATAGTAACCGACACACGATAAATGCTAGATAAATTAATTGGGCTTCTTTCTCATCTTCCATGAAACCCAGAGAGTCACAGACAGTATTTTGACAGCACAACCATTCACCAAACAGGTATCAGATACTGAGAAGTAATTGAAGAAAGCTCTTCTGGAGTGCTAACATGTCCTCGCTCAGGTTGGAGGTAAGCAGGAGACTGGATCATTGACAGGAAAAGCTGACAACTGACGAGAAAGAGCTAGCCAATTTCAATCAACCAGTGTGTAATTTCAGCATCAGTTATTTAATTTGAATATGTGAGAAGAAAACTCATCATGGACAGTCTACATTATATATTTTAAAATAGTAAGTAAGTCCTATATTAAATTATCATTCAGAATAAAAATACAGCACCTCAAGATACTCACCCATCTAAATTATAAATTTATTTTCACTTTGAGTTTCGGGGGACTACATGGCTAGTTTTATAGTTTTGAGGAGACCTTTTAAGAATTTTATATATATCTTCATTAAAGGATTCTTCTTCTTAGTTAAGTTGATACAGTGGGAGGAGATAAAAGTGATAAACATCAAGGGGCTCTGGAGTTTAAGGCCAAGCACCTGGAAGAAAGTAGGACATAGAATGCTCTGGGGAAGGAGTCTGGTGGAGTTGAGCCAACACATTATTCAAGTTTCAGTGTGTGTTTGCCAAGGCAAGATTAAGAAAGTCAGGCTTTCCAGACAGCAGAAAGACTTCAGCTTATTTGATCTTGGTAGTTATTAAAACATTTTGAAAAACTGGACCTTACAGCCCTTCCAGACTTTGGAATCTTAAAATGTGACTGATATACTGGACCTGGGAAATACTGTGAATATTTTTTTAAGTTAGTCACGTGAGATATATGGACTTCAATATCCCACCATATTTAACTTTACAGTCTTCAACCCTAACTGTTTAAAAAGATCTTTTTCACATTTCTCGTCTTGTGACAACTCTGTGAGGAAAGCGAGGTAACATTATCATCCTTATTTCACTGGAGTGGAAACTGAGGCTTTGGACATTTAATTTCTCGGTAGAGATCACACAGTTAGGAAGTGTGTCTTACGGGGTACCTGGGCGGCTCAATAGGTTAAGTGTCTGACTTTGGCTCAGGTCATGATCTCGTAGTTTGTGAGTTCGAGCCCCGTGTATGGCTCTGGGCTGACAGCTCAGATTCTGTGTCTCCCTCTCTCTCTGCCTTCCCCTGCTCATGCTCTGTCCCTCTCTCAAAAATAAATAAACATTAAAAAAAGAAAGAAAGAAAAAATAAAAGAAAGTATTAAAAAAAAAGTGTGTTTTAGGAACATTTTAAACCCCATTATTCTGTCTCCTTCTTAGTGAAGGCTGAGATTATCAAGGTATAAACCTTTTGGTTCTTTAGAACTAAATGATTGATGAGATGCTCATTCTATTAACTGGGCTGCTTTTTTTTTTCTTTTCCAATGATGAATCCAAGAATTTTGTCGAGACACATGAGAGTCTCTTTGCCTAAGCCTTGTAACAATTTAGGAAATGTTTTATTCTAGCAGAATGTGTGGACTAGTCCTTGCCCTGTATTGAAGGACAACCGCTATTAACAATTAATTATCTTATGTAGTGTGACTGCCTTTCTGTTTCACATAGAATCATAAGGAAATATTTTTCCCCAAGAGGAGTAATTTCTCCAGTGATCAACATATTCTTTTCTGGTTTCTGGTTTGGATTTTAGTGTGTGCATTTTTTTTTTAATCAGGATTTTTGTTTTGTTTTATTTTTGGTCTATTCCTTACTTCAATTTTGTACAAGCCCTAGCACATTATTTTTACATCCACTGCTTCAAGAAATAAATTTACTCCATATCCATAACAGTTTTGCTGACTCTGTGAGGTTGCTTTTATCTTTTCCTGAGCTGTTTTTCTTGCTATGAAGAATACACTAAAAAAAGTAATATAGTATAAATTTGGACAAAATATTTGGTACAAGTTTTATTCAATACAAATTAAAACAACATCTGATTTGGTAAAAATTGAAACATATAATAATATGAAGCACTGGTGAAAGTGGAAGAAACAGGAAAATTCTATCCTGGTAGTGGACTATGCATGAGCCCAATGTTTTTGGAAGGAGTTTGGTAGCACTGATACCAAAGAATTTTAAAACTTGCAAACTCTTTGACATTCCACTTCTATATTTAGGAATTTATCCAAAATATTAAAGGATTTGTGTGAAAGCCTATTTCCGTGGCTTTCAATGAACATTGTTTTGAAGAGTAAAATTTTGAATAGCTTAGGTAGCCAATATTAAGAGATTGGTTAAATATGTTAAGTACATCCCAACTCCAAATTATTGTGCATCCATTTAGGAGAGCGGTTGAAGAAACAATATGCATGACATTGTAGAAAGACGTTCAAGATATATTTTAAAATTAAAAATCCAATTAAGGGGAGTCTGGGTGGCTCAGGTCATGATCTCATGGTTCATGAGTTTGAGCCCCACATCGGGCTCTGTGCTGACAGCTTAGATCCTGGAGCCTGTTTTGGATTCTGTGTCTCCCTCTCTCTCTGCTTCTCTCCTGCTCACGCTCTGTCTCTCAAAAATGAATAAAGATTTAAAAAATTTAATTAATTAGCTAATTAATTAATATCCAATTAAAAACAGTAGGATCTCACTTTTTAAAAAAGCATGTTTAGGGAAAAAAAGACTGGAAAATCACACACAAAAATGTTCATAGTTGTTGTCCTTGAGATATAAGTTTATGAATGATTTCTTTTTCTTATCTGTAGTTTCTACACTTTTTATTTATTTTTTTTTTAATTTTTTTTCAACGTTTATTTATTTTTGGGACAGAGAGAGACAGAGCATGAACGGGGGAGGGGCAGAGAGAGAGGGAGACACAGAAACGCAAACAGGCTCCAGGCTCTGAGCCATCAGCCCAGAGCCTGACGCGGGGCTCGAACTCACGGACCGCGAGATCGTGACCTGGCTGAAGTCGGACGCTTAACCGACTGCGCCACCCAGGCGCCCCTACACTTTTTAAACTAAGTTTGTATTACTTTTATGAAGAGAAGAAGGCAGACATTATTAAAAATCACAAACACTTGATTTAGTAGGCCCCGATTGGCTATAAGTGATTGGTTCTGCATGATTTGATGTATTTTTTAAGGGTCACTTTATCTTCCAGGACATCTCACAGAATGACTTAAAGGTAAAAATTTTTAAAACCACTAGATTTTTTTAAATGACGTTTCATTTTGTTTAGTTGTTTTATTTAAATATAATTGACACATTACATTCTATTAGTTTCAGGTGTATAATATAAAGATTCAATATTTATATATATTATGAAATGATCACCTCACAAGGTCTAGGGAACATCCATTATCATAAATAACATTTTATAAAGCCCTAATGAACCACTTTCAAACACCTTATTTAAAATGTACCAGACTCACTCTTTGCAGATGGCTGGAGAAGTGATCATCCTGTAAAAAAAAAAAAAAAAAAAAGACAACTTTTTTTTTTCTATGTCTATTGTAATAATAGCCTTCGTGCAGCAAATCCTACACCTAGCAAAGAATAAACCTTTCTAGAGGCACTTGTCCATAATCGTGAACTACTTAAGCCCAAATGGAGTACAATAGATTTGAACACATGTAATCAAGTAACTGCTTTAATCTTGTTGAATTTGAGGTGCCAAAGATACATGGTACAATCTTAGAATTATAAAAATCTGGGAATATAGTATTGGGTAACACTGGTGGTACCTTTTGCTCTCATTTTACAGATCAGAGAACAATGGCCCAGTAAGGCTAAGTGATGCATTCACAACTCAGACCCAATTAATGTCAAAACCAGGATGAGATTTCTATTCCTCTAGCTTTTAACCCAATCCCTTTTCCAGAATCAGGGTCCAAGTACCATGACTGTGTCATAAAATACATGATATTGAGCAAGTTATTTAACTTCCCTAAGCCTGGATATTCTCATCTGTAAGGAGTGTACAATATTATCTACATGCAGAGTTGTGGAGGGAATAAAATAAGACAATTTAAACAAAAATTTAGTACCACGTCCAGAATACAGGAGGGGCTGATTACATTGTAGCCGTTATTAGGGCTAGCATTGTTCCTCTAAGATCCACTTGAAAGTTGGATTTGGGGGTGCCTGGCTTGCTCAGTCGCTTAAGCATAAGCGTCGGACTTCAGCTCAGATCATGATCTTGAGGTTTGTGCATTTAAGCCCCACGTCAGGCTCTGTACTGTCAGCACGGATCCTGCTTCATATCCTATGTCTCCAACTCTGTGTCCCTCCCATGCTCATGTGTGTACTTTCTCTCTCTGTCTGTCTCTCTGTCTCTCAAAAATAAATAGGGATGTCTGGGTGGCTCAGTCAGTTAAGCATCCGACTCATGGTTTCTGCTCAGGTCATGATCTCACAGTTCCTGCGTTTGAGCCCCACATCAGACTCTGTGTTCACGGTTGTGGAGCCTGCTTGGGATTTTCTCTCTTGCTGTTTCTATCTCTGCCCCTCCCCTGTGCGCACTCTCTCTCTCAAAATAAATAAATAAAAATAAAATAAAAGAAAGAAAGAAACAAACAATTTTTAAAAGTTGGATTTGTAAGGTGGGGCTTGGAAAACAGATTAGAGCTTATTTGGAGAATTCCCTGCATAGTGACGACATCTGGAACCAGGAAAGTAGGTAAGATTGTTGACAGCATGGAGAGAAAAGGGAGAAGAAGTGAGGGTAGAACCCTGAGGCAAACCACCTTGAAAGTTTAGAAAATAGAAGAGGAACCCGTTAAAAAGACAGAAAAAGCAAGATGGTACAGCATCCTTGAAGCCATGTGAGCAGCAGCCATCGGGTTTATCATTTTCATAGGTAATGTTTGGGCAGATCATTTTTGTTGGCAGAGAAATAGAGTCCAGATGCAAAAGAGAGAGTAGGTTATGTGTTGAGATGTCTCAAAGGACCAGAGAAAGTTGGTTATTTAAGACAGTGATAGGGTCAAGGAAAGAGTTTCTTTTTAAAAAAAAAAGATTTTTTAACGTTTATTTATTTTTGAGAGACAGAGCATGAGCGGGGGGAGGGGCAGAGAGAGGGGGAGACACAGAATCCCAAGCGGGCTCCAGGCTCCGAGCCTGACACGGGGCTCGAACCCACGAACCGTGAGATCATGACCTGAGCCGAAGTCGGGCGCTCAACCAAGCCGGATGCTCACCACCCAGGTGCCCCAAGATTTTCCTTTTTAAATGTATGGAAGATCCAAGCATGCATGGGAAGTAGCAAGAGTTCGGCCTAGCAGAAAGAGACATGGGAGACGAGATAAGTAATAGCTGAATAGGATCCAGTCGTAGGTTAAAGTTGAATGAGTCTTGGCAGAAAAGGGAAATCTCTCTTCCTCTGAAGTAAGGGCAAAGGGAAGCTGAGGGTAGAGTGATTTTGAGGTGAGGAGGAGAGAAACTATGCATTCTTATATTGTCTGCTCTCAGGTCTTCGGGGTGGACTAAGTCGTCAGGTTACTTCTCTCTAATGAAGAGCCAGGGGCTGGAGTGGGAGTACGAGAGAGACAGAAGGTTTGGAACAAAGCCCTGTGGGGAGTTGGCAGAGTCGATTCAAGAGAGATACGAACATGTTGTTGTAGGCTAACGGCCCACCTGCGGTCAAACAGCGTGACCGTGTCAGCCCGGGACCAATATCTGGACCTCCTCAGCTGGGACAGACGGCAAGCGCTTCCAGGAAGAGGGTTTCGGAGCTAACGAGGGAGCAAGAAAGTCCAGGCCGAGGGGGAGAGGTTCTGTCAGAACCGTGGTGAGGGAGTGGGAGAATAAGAGCAAAAGCCTCGTGCCGGCAGGACCTGGGGAGAAGGTGAGGTGTAGCCAGTGGGGCCGTTTCAAGCGGGGCCGTTTCAGGCCTGTGGCTCGGGTGAAGTGAGGCGCAGGCTGGAGTGGTTGGAACAGAGAGGTTAAGAAACTGAAAGCGGGTTTCATCTCCGTCCACCCCAGGGACCGGGTGAGGCAGGAGGGTGGTCAGCGAGGGCACCCCTCTGCTCGAGGTAGGAATGGTGTGGAAGCAACTGGCTCAGGGCGTCCCATCCGCATCTTCGGCTCAGAGGCCCGCATGTCTGCCCCCTTCCCTGCTCGCACAGAGACTTTCGGGTGTCTCCTCCCAGGATTCTTGACAAGCTGGTCTTTTGAATTCTGGTCGTCCGGTTCATCTCAAGAGAGCCTGGGCCTCCGGGTCTCCCTGCAGGGGGAGAACGTGCCTACCTACATTTTCCCCGAAGTGCCTGTTTGTTCGCTACCCAGATTCCCAGTATCGTCAACCTCCCCCGTGGTGCCAGCCTGCGCTCTCATTTAGAGCGGAGTGTGATGCCGCTATCCAT
The DNA here is from genome assembly GCF_022079265.1 of Lynx rufus. Classification (NCBI taxonomy): domain Eukaryota; kingdom Metazoa; phylum Chordata; class Mammalia; order Carnivora; family Felidae; genus Lynx; species Lynx rufus. The sequence goes on along the minus strand of NW_025814867.1, from coordinate 23,573,676 downwards.
TTTGCAGTCTTTGTACACATCAAAACAAACAAACAGAGCCCCAAACACACCCCAGCAGGCTTATTGTCAGAGAATTAGCTCCCATGCTGGCACAGCCAGACGAATTCAGATAAGAATAGCTTAAAATAAATCCTCCCAGGCAAACTGGTCACAGGCCAGAGCTATGGGATCACTTCTGGCTACAACCACGTCGGGTACACATGTTCTGTTATCCTAAAAGATTTGATTTTATATTTTTCGAAGGAGCCAGAGATAACAGAGCAGCGAATTAAAATTGCCTTCTCCTCCCTGGAACCTGAGGTAGTTGAGGAGGTATTTGGTTGAGAAGTCAGACAGCATGATTGAACATTCAAGAGCACCTGTTTATGATTACTTTTCGCCTCCAGGTAAATAGGAATTTGATCTTCTGCTGCTGGAGGCTTCTCCTCCCCACAAACATTAACCACATGCATCAGTTGGAAGGCGCTCCACTCCTAGGTCAAGCCTGTGGCTCCCTCCTCTCTAACCTTGAGAGCCACCTATGAACACTCTTTGACACTTGGTACCACTTTAACAGAATAAACATCTTTGGGGACTACCTCACTAATTACGGACAGAAAAATAATTTTCATCTTCTAGTTAACTCGGGTGGATTCGAAGCGGGTGCCTAGATTATCCTTACCTACCTCTTCCTTCAGGGAAACCGGAGTCAAACATTGTAACCTTGCATATGCCAGTTTCAAATTATTATAACTATTATTAACACGTTCCCATGTCTGGCTGTGTGGATAGACGATGACCCAGCAAGGGAACAAGGTGTAGAGCCTGGAGTCAGATGAATGCTTTTCAGCTGGTGATGCAGAAAATATGCATGAACCTCGCTCGTGGCTGTTCTGTTTTCTTTCTGAGTGAATTTTTACAAGCTGCAAATCACCCTGATTGTCTAAAAAGTGAACGGGTTTATCATGGCAACAAGCTTTAATTTGTTGCATGGACGGATAAGCGAAACCATTTTTCTAAACCTACAGTTCTAAATCAAAAACTTTTGCTCTCGGGGCACCTGGGTGGCTCAGTCGGTTAAGCGTCTGACTCTTGATTTCAGCTCGGGTCACGATCTCACAGTTCGTGCACTGGGCTCTGCACTGCCCTGCCCCTCCCCTGCTCATGTTCGCTGTCTAAATAAATACATCAATAAACTTAAAAAACAACAACAACAACTTTTGCTCTTCTCTGAGCACTTGCACTCCCCAATCTGGGAGGGCTCGCTCCATTCTGAAGTGAGCTATGAAGTTGAGTAGGAATGTGGCGTCATATAAAGGGGAGGTGTTAATCAAGGGCAAATGGATCTATGTTTATATCTCAGCACAATCACCAAGTGGTCTTGAGCAAGTGACTTAGCCTCTAATGCTATAGTTTCCTCATTTATATGATTATCCTAACATTTTCCACTCTGCAGGGTTACTGTGAGTATTACATGACATAATGCATATAGAACAGTTAGTACTATGGATGTTTGTTAGCAAGAAGAGGAATTAGTAACGGTCAACTCTGGGTCTGAGGCACGGTGCTAGATTGTTTGTACAAAGTAAGTCACTTCGTCCTCACAGCAAACCTGTGACATAGGACTATCATGAAGATCCACGTTATCCCACAGAAATACAAAGAGGTCAAAGAATAGAGGTATAAGAAGAAACCACCTGTATGGGAATAAAAAGTGTGTTGGGGGTGGTGACGGTTGTGGAAGCGAGCATTCGTTGAACGCTTAGTAAGTACCAGGTCTTCTGCCAATTATTAAAATACACATTACCTTGTTCATGCCTGACAATCACTGTAAGAGATAAGGTACAATCTTCAGCCCATTTTGTACTGGAGACAACAGAAGGGCAGAGGAGATTGAACCCTTGCCCAAGGTCACACAACGGGTCCGTGGCAGGCTGGGACTGAATTTAGCCCCCTGTGACTTCATAAACTGCTTTTATCTATTAGTCCAGTGATTCTCAGAGTTTGGTCCCCAGACGCAGCATCAGCATCACCTGAGAATTTACAACAAAAGCAAATTCTCAGGCACACCCAAGACCTACTGAATTAGAAACTCTAGGGGCAGAATCCAGTGGTGTATATTTTAGTATCTCCTAGGTGATTCTAACACAAGATCGAGTTTGAAAACCCTGCCCTAGACTGTATTGCCTATTTTTATGGAGACACTTTAGGTTTGTACTCTATAGAATGGATTTGATCTTTTCAGTTTGGCTTAGCCTTTGCATCTGGCTATCTCCAGAGCAAGAGCTCATCATTAAATTTCTTTTACTTTCCATTACCCCCTGCCCATGCTCCACCATCGCTATGCAGTGCCAGGGACAAAAAAAAAAAAAAAACCTTTTGGAATAATATGTGATCATGTGCGTCGTAGAGCTGTTACTGTGTATGTTGTTGCATTGAAGGTGACCGGCAAGATGATACCTCACACCTTATTAGTTGTGTGTGGGCAACCAAGTTGACTTCTCTCTGCCTCCGTTTCTTCAGCTGTGCATTAGAGATGACCACTTCACCTATTTCAAGTGGATGAACTGAAGATTAAGTATGACAATCCATGTGTCAAGTATGAGCTCTGAGCTTAGCATCTTTACTCAATAAGCATTAGCCATTATTATCAGAAAAAAAAATCTTGCCTGAAAAGAATCAGGCATCATCCTGAAAGAATATATAGGGCAAATAAAAATTTATATCCTAATGTCTAGAGATAAGCCTATGGGAGAGGCAGTCAGTGTTAAAAGTACCTTGTCTCCCAGGTTCTGTCCATTTCACGAAGTAACTAACTGGTCTGAAGATAGTGATTTTTCTACTCTATGCTTTCAATAAAGGCCACGGACTCTGCTTAAAGAGGCTGTGAATTGTGGACTTTGCTCCTAGTCACTAATGAGTGAAATGGATACAAATAAAATATATTTTTTTCTTTAAATTTCACTGGGGCAAACTGCCTCTAAACAGCCCATTAGTTAAAACACTTGAGTAGAAACAGATACGCGAGGATAATGGGGTTTGTTTCATCAGCCGTTCTCTGTACCCAACTGCTTCCCACTTCTATCTAAGGGCACGGCGAGCTGAATGTGCTCCTCCGTGGGAGCACTGCAAGAGTGCTAACTGCTGCACGCCTTTGGAGGCATCGCTTGACCCGGTGAAAAGGGAAGAACTTGCAGAAGGTGCTGATGGAAGGACCATGACAGCCTGAGAGGGAGGTGGCATCTTGTGCCCTCTTTATTCCCCCTAATTTTTTTTTATTAGCCAGAAGATACACCCAAGGGTGTCTTTTCTAGGCCAGTGCATACCCTAGTCACAAACTGGGTGACGTATCCAACAGAATTTTATCATTTAACCGTTCTGGAAGCTAGAGGTCCGAGACGGAGGTGTTGGTGGGGGTCGGTTCCTTCCGGGACTGTGAGGGAGAATCTGTTCTTTTTTTTTTTTTTTTTTTTTTTTTTTAATTTTTTTTTTCAACGTTTATTTATTTTTGGGACAGAGAGAGACAGAGCATGAACGGGGGAGGGGCAGAGAGAGAGGGAGACACAGAATCGGAAACAGGCTCCAGGCTCTGAGCCATCAGCCCAGAGCCTGACGCGGGGCTCGAACTCACGGACCGCGAGATCGTGACCTGGCTGAAGTCGGACGCTTAACCGACTGCGCCACCCAGGTGCCCCGAGGGAGAATCTGTTCTAGGCCCCTCTCCCAGATTCTGGTGCTTTGCTGGCAATCGGTGGTGTCCCTTGGCTTCTGTAGCATCACCCTGATCTCTGCTTTCAGCCTCACATGGTGCTCTCCTGTGTAAGTCTGCGTCCAAAAGCCCCCTTTTATAAGGACTCCACTCACATTGGATAAGGGGCTCATCTTGCTCCAGTAGGACCTCGTCGTAACTAATTCTATCTGAAACAATCCTATTTCCAAATAAAGTCACATTCTGATATAGTGGGGGTTAAGACTTCAACATGCTAATTCTGAGGGGCCACAATTCAACTCATAACAGATGGTAAATGAAACTCTATCCACCAAACTGACAGTTCTGGCCCGTTGAAACAGGCTTAGAGCAGTGTTTAAACTGTAATGTGCACATGAATCACCTGGGAATCTTACTAACATGCAGACTCTGATTTCACAGGTCTGGGGTAGGGGCCAAAATTCTGCGTTTCCAGCCCGCTCCTACTGCTGCTGCTGCTGCTGCTACTTTGAGTAACAAGGTCCCAGAAGAAGCTTATGGTGGTGTATTCTCATTCCCGATCTCTCCCATCTATTATACCAGAGTCCTTCATCCCAAGGGCTCTCAGGTCACCACCTCCTTACCTGGAGTCATCTTATAGGTCAGGGCATAAAAGTGATTTGAACGACAAAATTCAGACGCGCTTAGCACCACTTAGGTCTGAACCAGTGGTGGCTAAACGTTGTCTGGTATACACATTCTTTTCTGAACTGTGACCACAGCACCTGTCTCGCCCATGTCGTCCTTAAACCTGTACTAGAACTGCATTCTGAACGTGGCCAGCGTGGCTTCTGCATGGTTTAATTTTCCTGGGATCCCACTAGATTATAGGACTCGTTGAGGGTGGGTTAAAGTTTCCTTGGAGTACTTTAATAAATGAATGCCTGGATGGGGGGTGGGGGAAACATATTTGCAGCATATAACAAGCCAAGTATTAGCATGCAGAACTTATAAAGAAGCTCTACAAACCAAATAACTCAATACAAAAATGGCCAAAGATTACAGGGAGGGAATTCACCTCGGAGGAAACCTCAATAACCCATAAACCTATGAAAAAAATGCTTTATTTCCATTAGTCATTTCAGAAATTCAAATTAAAACATACTGGAATTAAAATTAAAAACTCAAAATTAAAAACAGACATTAAAACCAAATTATTTAGTGTTCTTTAGTGGGATGAATATTTAAAACACTAATTGACAGCAAGAGTGTGGAGAAATTGGTACTCTTGTTCATGGACAGAATTATAAATTGGAGGCAAATTTGGCATTACCGCTGCATCTTACATGTGTAATCCCTAAGTCTGTGGAGTTCTGCTTTTTGTATCTCTACAGAAACACATGGATACGTAAGGAAGCATATTCAGGGGCAGTCATCGAAGTACGTATTCATTATTGACAGTAGCAAAATTTATTGACAATCTAAACGTACATGGGTAGGGAAACAACTGTAGTGTAGACATAAGGCACAGCCATTAAATGAATAACAACAGACAACATTTCTTGGCTACATTACAGGTGCCAGACTCTGTCCTTGGTGCTTTGCATGTATGAACTTTTTAATATGACGTAGGTACTATCTTGGTTCCATTTTAGTGATGCAGAAACTGAAGCACAGAAAAAGCTAATAATTTTTTCAAGGTGATTCAGCTGGGACAGAGATGAAATTTGAGTGCGTGTAGTCTAGCTGCAGGGGATACGTTCTTAGCCAATTCAGGGGACCACAGGTAGAGCAATAGAATGGAGTGTTCTCTGTATCCTGACGTGGAAAGACTGCTAAGAAATATTATTATATAATATAAAATAAATGTGAATTTATAAATAATATAAATATTAAATGAATGAAAAGCGAGGTGCAAAATGAGTCCTCTGGTGTATGTAAAAAAAAAAAAAAAAAAAAAAACCTCAAACACTTTTATACTTGGAGCACCTTGGGTGGCTCAGTTGGTTAAGTGTCTGACTTCGGCTCAGGTCATGATCTTGCCGTTCGAGCCCCGCATCAGGCTCTGTGCTGAGAGCTCAGAGCCTGGAGCCTGCTTCAGATTCTGTGTCTCCCTCTTTCTCTGCCCCTGCCCTGCTCACACTCTGTCGCTGTCTCTCTCTCAAAAATAAATAAACACTAAAAAAAAGTACATACTTTATGGGAACTTGCGTATGCATGTAAATGCAGGGAAAGTTCTGAAAGGTATCACAACAAACAATTATCTCTGAAAAGAGGGAAGGGGTGACTCTGGAAGTTATGGAGATGGTACAAAGGACATTTTTACTTTTATTGGCAATAATGTTTCTTTGAAGGATTACATATTAATTATCTTGCAATTAAAATTACCTAATTAAAACATTAATTGACAGGATCCGTTCTTAGTCCTGCGCTGACTTGATTCCACCCTCCGAGCAGCGCAGAGATATCACCACATTCCCTTTTGACCCAGATGGGCAAAGCCTTCTATTTCTGTTCTGTCGGCACAGAGCCGGCCTCCGAGCACATTACCTCTCCTCTGCCGTCCTCCTCATCATCACTATTTCTTTATCTTTCATTAAGATGTTATTTATTAACATAAGATGTTATTTCATTAAGATGTTATCTTTCATTAAGATGTTATTTCATTAAGATGGTTGTTTATGGGTGTTGCTGTTAGAGTTGGGAAGGATATGAAGACTCTAGTTTGAGAGAGGCTGGAAATCTAATGGCTACAGCATGGCTTATACTGGTTGATGTCTGGGGAAAGGGGAGTATTTTGGTAGAGCTCTATGTTCTCAAAATTGTCTGTTCTTCACTAGGTCTGACACAAAATCCTCAATTTCCCTGATAGATCAAAATAACTTTGTCTCCTCAGTATAGTTTATCATAGTTTTTTTTTTTAATGTTTATTTACTTTGAGAGAGAGAGAGCAAGCAAGTAGGAGAGGGGCAGAGAGTGAGGGAGAGAGAGAATCCTAAGCAGGCTCTGTGCTGTCAGCGGGGAGCCCAACACAGGGCTCAGTCTCACAACCCTGAGATCATAACCTGAGCCAAAATCAAGAGTCAGATGCTTAACCAACTGAGCCACCCAGGAGCCCTAGTTTACCCTAGGTTATCACCTGGTCCTCCTATGCCTCCAGACCAAGCCACCCCTGTGATCAAACGAACATAGCCTTGTGAGAAGAAATGGAATTTATCATTGATTTTTATATATTGACCAAGCAGATATTCTAGGTGATGCCCAGTGCATATAGACAGTGCATTTCAATTGCCAATTTTCATTTTTAGGCTGAAACCAGATGGCCAGTTCTACTGGTCACTGCGTCTAGCACATTCTGAGCCACTGGCCTGGAAACGGATACACTTGCAGCATAGTCTGGCTGTGTCCTCGCCTCGTCTGCACTTACATCCAAGGCACACGAAGAAACCACTCTCCCCACCAAAAACATACTCACCTTCCACAACTCAAATTTTAGAGATTCTTTTATGCTTGACCCCCCAAAATACATTGACAAGATATAGATTCTGTGTAACTCCCATACATAAAGGTGTGCTTCTTTATTCTGTATGTAACTGTAGTAAAATTTAAAAAAATACACCTGCAAAAAAGTGTATTTAAACCCTTCTCCCACAAACATGGGACTGAGGTACAAAAGTGAAACAATAAAACTTCTAGAATAAAATATAGAAAATCTTTATGATCTTAGTTTGGGCAAAGAATCCTTATCTACTATATAAAAGGATGATCCTTAAAAGGAAAAACCGGTAAGTTGGACTTTATCAAACTTAGAAACTTTTGTGCTTCAGAATATATCACCAAAATTTTTTTTAAAAATAAGGAGGTATCACTAAGACAATGAAAAGACAAGCTATAGACTGGGAGACAATATTTGTACATCATATATTTAATAAAGAACTTTATTCAGAATATATAAAGAATTATGACAATTTAATAAGAAGAAGACAAACAACTCAATTAAAAAACAGGTAAAAGATTTGATAGACGTTTCACCAAAGAAGAAATTTGAATGGCAAATAAGCATATAAATAAATATATGCTTATGATCATTACTCATTAGAGAAATGCAAATTAAAAACACAACGTGTAGAATGGCCCTATTATTAAAGAAGGCCAACTGTTGGGAAGGATATGTGTGGAGAAACTTCAAACTTCATGCATTGCTGGCAGATATGTAAACTGGTACAGCTATTCTCGAAGCAGTTTGACAGTTTCTGAAAAACTTAAACAATCTTTCCATACCTCTTGGCAATTATAGTAAGAATCTACACAAGAGAAATGAAAACGTATGTCCACACAAAGATGTGTGCAAATGTTCATAGTAGCATTATTCATAATAGCCAAAAACTGGAAACAACCTAAAAGTCCAACAACTGGTGAATGGATAACCAAATATGGGGGGTGTGATGTGTATGTATACACACACACACACACACATACAGTGGAATGTTATTTAGCAACAAAAAGAAATGAAGTACCGATGTTTTCTGTAACATGGAAGGGCCTCAGAAAACACTCTAAGTGGAAGAAGCCAGATGTGAAATTCCATTTACATGAAATGTCTAGAAGAGGCCAATTGATACAGACAGAAAACAGACCAATGGTTGCCGAGGGCTGGGGGTGAGCACAAGGATTAACTGGAAACCGTCATGAGGAAACTTTTGGGGAGGATAGAAATGTTAAAAGCCTAGAATGTGGGGGCGCTTGGCTGGCTCAGTCAGAAAAGCATGTGACTCCTGATCTTGGAGTCGTGAGTTCAAGACCCACAGTGGGCATAGAGATTACTTAAAGAAAAATTTTTTTTAAACAACCACCTGGAATGTGGTGATGGTTACAAAACTAGAAATTTACTAAAAATCAATGAGTTGTATTCTTACAACTGGTGGATTTTCTGGCATGTAAATTACACTTCGATAAAGCTATTTAAAAATAGAAAACTTAATAGCATATCCCTATGGGCCTGACCTAGACAGGGTCATTTGATCTATCACTCCAATACTAGCTTAGTTATTTGCCAGCCACATTAACCAGGACCTTTTGTCCCCAGAGGAGTTCATTACTCACATTAGGGATTGACCAGTACTCTGTATCATTTTAAAGACAGAGCACCAAAACAGTAAAGGGCAGAGCAGATAACAAAGCTGCCTACTCCATCATATGGTGGTTACAATTCCGAGAAAATTCAACTTGCAGGAAAAGTTGCTGCCAACGCATAGTTACTTAACGAGGTCTCGATAAGAGCTGCTGGCATTTTTGTAGACAAATACTCCCTTCTCACCCATGGCTGAAACTCTTCTTTCAGATTAATGTGGCCATTTTATATCCTCCAATCACTGAGGACAGAGGCCCAGCAAGCACACACGGAAAAGTCAGTGTGGAATTGAGATGGAGTCAGAAGTCACAGATTCAAACCCCAACTCCTACAACTCAATGAGGTAATATGTAACAGTGTTTGCGAATTTACAAAGCACTCTAGGCATACTGGCTAGTGTTATTATAATTCAATAACTTTACAGTGTTTAAAAGAATTTTTTAAATGATGGCTTATCTTAAAATCAGGAAGTCTATGTTGAATTATTATCAACACAAATCCATATTTATATCATCTTGATTTGAACTCATCTCCTCTCCCAAACTTTTAACTTGCTCATTTGTTTAAGGACTTTTCTTGAGTCCCTAACGCTAAAATTCATCCCCAGATTTTGCCTATTCACCTTTTGATAGATTCCCCCCATTTCTCTCCATTTCAGTGGTAACTACTCCAGTGAAGGTCATCAGCTTCTGAGCTTGTGACAGAAACCTTTTGCTTTGTTTCTCCCTCCCTTTCAAGCCATCCACATGGCTGTCCGGAACCCATCACTTTTCCCATCTAAAACATGCAGTGGCTCACTAGCTCTTCCAGTCTTATTATCTATCTGTTGATTCATTAGCTAGGCCACGAGTTTCATCTCAATCATCAGGTCCCAATCTCACTTCTCCCAACATGAATCCCCTTCTCCAATCAAACCAGCCCCTTTCCTATCCACTCAATCTTGCCCATCATGGTTTATGTCAGGAAGGCCCTCTTTTTATTCTTGAATATTTCCTCCAAGAGTCATCTCAAGACTCACTTTGTAAATGGTAAAGTAGAAAGGTGGCTCTCGGCCCCCATATGCTCCTCAATCTGTCCATTCTCTCAGATACCCCAATACCTCATGATTCTGAGTTTCTCACTGAGGCTTCCTTCAGGTAGGCTTCAAAGTTATTCCCTCTCTTGACCCGTCCATCTACCGTTCCATTTCCTTGATGTTCAGACTTCAGGAGCTTTTTGGAGCTCAAATGACCCAATAAACTAATTCTTATTATGGAATAAATATATATACACTTTTGTACCCTGTCAGAAATGAATATCTCATTTGAAAAAGGGATAGTCTATGACACGATGCAATAGCCCAACAATCACTGGTGACAGAGAATGTCATGCAAGTGGCAGGGAAACATGGCGGAAGGTGGGAAGGGTACACATGAACATCATCCCAATGCCCTTGACATCACTCTTCCTACTCTGCCTCTTAAAACACTGCCTGTCCCCACTGTGAGGTATGTCCCAACTTCTTCTTGGTATAGTGTTTCTGGCAACACACAGGTTTAGGAGTCGGAAAGACCTGGATCTGACCCCTCGCTCTGCTACTGACTAGCTGTGCAACTTTGGGCTAGTCATTTAACTGCTGTGGGCCTCAGTTTTCTCATCTGTCTAGTAGGGACCGTAACAACTAGCTTATGGAGTGGCTGTGAGGGTCAGGTGAAATAAGATATGCAAAACGCTTAGCAACAGTAAGTATAGTAAGAGGTGAACACAGAGGTAATATATCACCTCACAAAGTCTTGTTCTCAAATAATTCTATGAATTCCTATTGCATCTCTTCAGACCGTGCTCAAAGATAGGGATTTTGTCTTATTTTTCCTTCCTTTTTAAATTTTTTTTCAGAATTACAGTGGTTCCTTTAGGTATGTGTGTGTATTCATATATATTTATTTATTATATATGTAAATATAAAAATATCTAAATATGTATATAAATATATTAATATATATTTATTCTCACGTCATTCCCTAAGGTTTTCCATGAGGCTTTTCTTATTTCTAAAATAAAGCACTAAAAAGAAATAACCTCAAGTTTACATTTAGTTGTAAAGTTGCACAAACCTATAGGAAGGCAAAGCTGAAGAAGTCATTTTGTCCACCCAAGAAGTGTCATTGCCTGGCTTTTTGTTTTGTTTTGTTTTTCAATCCCGGATATCTCTAGTAACATAATACATCAACATGCAGACTTTTTGATGAGGCCACAGGCTTCTCAATGCATTCTTTTTAATTAATTAATTAATTAATTAAAAAAAATTTTTTTGAGAGAGAGAGAGAATGTGCAAACAGGGGAGGGGCAAGGGAGAGGGAGGTAGAGAATCTTAAGTGGGCTCCACACCCAGCTCAGCCCAGAGCCTGATGCGGAGCTCGATCTAACCACCATGCGATCATGACCTGAGCCAAGATCAGGAGTCAGTCGCTTAACCACCTGAGCCACCCAGGCATCCTGCTTCTCAATGCATTCTTGTTTCAACCCAAATACTTTTTTTTTTTCTTTTCTTTTGAGGAAAAGTATTCAATGTTTTCAAATACCTGAATAATTTAGCTCCCAGTATTTCTTTGTCACAGATGCTGAATAGGTCTCATTTTCTAACCAATATATGATACAAGACTTAGGAATTAAAAAACAAATAACTGTTGGGGTGCTTGGATGGCTCAGTCGGTTAAGCCTCCGACTTCAGCTCAGGTCATGATCTCACGGTTTGTGAGTTCAAGCCCTGTGTTGGATTCTGTGCTGACAGCTCAGAGCCTGAAGCCTGCTTTGGACCTGTGTCTCCTCTCTCTCTGCCCCTCTCCTGCTCTCTCTCTGTCTCTCTCTCTCTCATTCTCAAAAACAAATAAACAAAAAACATTCAAAAAACAAAACAAACAAACCCACAAATAATTATTTACTAAGCAGCATATTCTATTTGCAGAGTAGTGTGGTAATTAAGAGCATAGTTTTAGTTTGGGCTTGAATCCCAGTTCTTACCCTTCTGGAAAGCTTTCTCCATTCTCAGCCTCAGTTTTCTCATCAGAAGAATGGACTGGTAACTGCAACCTAACCCGTACAGATAGAATGAGGATAAGTAACGAATAGAGCGTGTTTGTACAATGTTTGGCACACAGGAAGCTCGCAGTTATTGCTCTATTTATGAAGCCATCATTTCACCAGTCAGATATTACACGGGTATACCTCGTTCCACCGTGCTTCCCTTTACTGTGCTGCATAGACACCGCGTGATTTTACTAGTCCAAGGTCGGTCACCACCCTGCACGGAGCGAATCTGTCAGCGCCATTTTTCCAACAGCATTTGCTCACTTTGTGTCCCTGTGTCGCACTTTGGTAATGCTCTCAAATTTTCAAACTTGATCTTTCTTGTTAGATTTATCATGGTGACCTGTGATCAGTGATTAGGACTCATTGAGAGCTGAGACGATGGTTAGAATTTCACAGCATTGAAGTATTTTTTTAATGAACGTATGTACATTGTCTTAAAAGAAACTTTTTTTTTTTTTTCAACGTTTATTTATTTTTGGGACAGAGAGAGACAGAGCATGAACGGGGGAGGGGCAGAGAGAGAGGCAGACACAGAATCGGAAACAGGCTCCAGGCTCCGAGCCATCAGCCCAGAGCCTGACGCGGGGCTCGAACTCCCAGACCGCGAGATCGTGACCTGGCTGAAGTCGGACGCTTAACCGACTGCGCCACCCAGGCGCCCCAAAAGAAACTTTTTTAAGTTCACTTATTTCTTTTGAGAGAGACAGAGCGAGCTGGGCAGGGGCAAAGAGTGGGAGAGAAAGAACCAGAAACAGGCTCCACACTGTCAGCGCAGAACCCCATAAGGGGCTCGGACTCATGAACCGTGAGATCATGACCGAGCCAAAACTAAGAGTCAGACACTTTTTTAAAATTTTTTTCTTAATGTTTATTTATTTTTGAGAGAGAGAGAGAGAGAGAGAGAGAGAGAGAGAGAGAGACAAAGCATGGGTGGGGGAGGGGCAGAGAGAGAGGGAGACACAGAATTCAAAGCAGTCTCCAGGTTTCCAGCTGCCAGCACAAAGTCCAATGTGGGGCTCAAACCCAGGAACCATGAGCTCATGACCTGAGCTGAAATAGGATGCTTAACCGACTGAGCCACCCAGGCACCCCTAAGAGTCGGGCACTTAATCAACTGAGCCACCCAGGTGCCCAAGGTACGTACGTTGTGTTTTAGACATAGTGCTATTGCATTCTCTATGGACTACAGTATGTGTAAACATTACTTCTATATGCACTGGGAAACCAAAAGTGGTTTGACTCACTTTATGGAAATGCTCACTTCATGTTCTAGTCTGGAACCAAACCCGCAGCATCTCCGAGGTATTCCTACACCAGATGCTTTCACACACCTCCTCCTATGGACCTGGGACTTCTCAGATCCCAGAAGTCTGGGGCAAAGGACAGCTCACTACAACAGCCAGCATTTCTCTGATTCCTCTTCCACTCATTCTGAGAAACTTATCTTTTCCTATCAGTATTCTTTGACATCGTGGTAAAGCACACATAACATTAAATTTATCATCTTAACCATTTTTAAGGGGATAGCTCAGTAATGTTAAGTACATGGACATTATTGGACAACCAATCCCCAGAGCGCTTTTCATCTTGCAAAACTGAAACTCGGTACTTGTCAAACATTTCCCCATTCTCCACCCCCTAGCCCCTGATAACCACTCTTCCACTTTCTGTCCCTAGGAATTCAACCATTCTAGGAACCTCATGTTAGTGGAACATACAGTAATTGTCTTTTTATGACCGGCTTCTTTCACTCAGCACAGTATCTTCAAGTTTCATCTATGTTGTAGCACGTGTCAGAATTTCTTTGCTTTTCATAGTCGAATAATATTCCACTGTGTGTATATGCCACATTTATTTACATTCATCCACTGATGGACACTTAGTGGTTTCTGCCTTTTGACTACTGTGATGCTATGAACAGAGGTGTACAAATATCTTTTCCAGATCCTGCTTCCTAGTCCTTGGGTATATACCCAAAAGTGTAATTGCGGGATAATTTTTTTCAGTTGACTGGGGAACTGCCATACTGGTTTCCACAGTGTGAGCCACCGTTTTATGGCTCTCTCTCAAGTTCCAAGAATCTTCAGAGGCTGTGACACATGACTTTACAGCTGCCTCATTCTTTCCTGTCTTATTCTGCCCACATAGCAGTATCGATTCGCCTCTAATAGTGGCCAAAGTTCCTCTGTCTCGCTGTTGATCTTGACATCTGCTGCAACTGATATTCTGTGTTGTCAGTGCCTTGGTAATGTCTCTCGTTACGCCTAAAGCTGCCTTTAACAGTCAAGGTTTATTGAGGAACCACCATATGGCAGAGGCTGGGCTAAGCACTTTGCTGCATTATCTCATTTAACTCCCACAACAATCTTCTGGAATGGGCTTGAATGCTGGCCCCTCAGACCAGTGTGGTTCTCAAACATGGCTGCACATTAGACTTGGCGAGGAGGGGCGGGGGCAGGGCACATGTTTAAAATACCCCAATGTCTGGGCCAGATCCAAGGCTAATTAAATCAGAACCTTCAGAGAATTTTTTTGAGATTTTATTTATATTTTTAAGTAATCTCTACACTCAACATGAGACTCAAACTCACAACCCTGAGATCAAGTGTTGCATGCAACATCGACTGAGCCAGCCAGGTGCCCCACCTTTGGGAGGTCTATATAAAGCTCTCCAGCTCATTCCAACACGCAACCAACTTTGAAAACCAGAGACTTTAGACCCTAGCTGTTCAAAGTGTGGTCCAGCAGCATTGAACTCACTGGGAACTTGTCAGAAATGCAGACTCTTAAGCCACCCCCCAAACCTGCTGAATCAGAACCCCCATTTTAATGAGAACCCCCTGGGATCTGCATGCACATTAAAGTTCCAGAAGCACTGCCTTAGCACACAGAACATTTAGACAAATAAATCCAATAGAGCAATAAAGCTTCCACCTGAGGTCTGTAAGTGCTTCCTGGTCATTAACTAATTTATCTTCCTAATGGGACACTAGACCTATTTTAGAGATGCATAAAGAAAGGCATATTTGCAATTTTTAATTATTTGATTATTTCTCATTGTTGAGCATTCTAATTGCCATGTTGAGGCATTATGACTCCTTAAATCAATCCCTCCCTTATAATCCTTACACTTGTTTCTAAAGTAAAAATCAAATGCAGTGAGCAACCAAATGAAGGCGTATCTATACGCAGGAAGAAAATGCCTTTTTACCCACAGAACGGGTTCTTGCCTGTGTTTCTCGTTGCCTGTTCTGTGTCCCTGATAAACCCCAGAAATGCTTCCATTCAGATTTTCTGCAAGCTTCTGCTTCCAGTACGACTTGCAAGAGCCCCAGCTTCTCCCAAGAATTTAGCACATCGTGTGCACTCAGGTCCTATTTTCTTAGCGCTCTCCTAACCTTCCCAGCTTTATACTAAAACAACAAATTAGCACTCACCTTCGCCAAGCCCACAAATATTTGTACAATTAAGCAGCCAGCTTTGTAGTTAGAAAGGGAAGAGTGTTCTCTTGTATTTTGTGGCTCCAAGCAGCCGTTTTTCTTTTCTGGTTCAACTAGATTAAGTCAGATTAGCAATATCAGATAAATAGGGCAACTGTCAAGGCACTCAGCAATAAATTGAAACATTCTATTTCAGGAATGTATAATTCAACAGCTTTGATATGTGGAAGTTCTCAAAAGCTCCTAGGGAGGAGGCCTGTAGAGAAATTCATCAGTATTCACCAGAACAAGAGATTTTACTGGATTTTAGAAAATTAACAATCAAGGAATATGCCTGGGACAAAACCCAAAGCCCTAGAGGGTAACTAAGGTGAATGCCTTCTGACCCCAAGCCCTATTAGAGCTCTTTATTTCCAGGCGTATTGTGAGCTAATCTTCTGTAAATGATCTATGCTGCACTCAGCTTTTGGTTTCCGGCTCCCGTGGCCGGAGTCGCAATGCAAAAACAGGCCAGAGTTCAATGGAAGCCAGATCCCAGGCCTGGAGCAGATATGGCGCTTCAGCTTCCTATTCTTATTCTAAGAGTAACTGTTCCTTGGCCTCATTCTTTTTGGAGGGGTGGAGTGTATTAGCCTTAAGATAAATGTCTCTGTCTTAAAACTGGGCTTTGTGGACAAAACCTCACCTCTTTTGAACAAAGAGTAAAAAGGGAAAGTGTGGGACGGAATAGAAATTTGAGTGGAGGGGGAGAGGAGCATATCACCGAACCCTTAGAGGTAAGACTCTATTTGAAACACAGGCCCCAAACCAAATGGCACGCATAACTGTCTTCAGAGGATTCTGGTATCATCCTGGACTTGGGTCAGAGGCAATGATGCCCATGTAAGAAAACACGGACCAGAACAGAGGAAAATATTCCACCAAAGGTTGTGTGTGTTCGCTTTACTTGCTTTTTAAAACCACTTTGTTAAGGAATGTTTGATATGTAGAAAGCTGTACATCTTTAACATATACGACCCAGTGAGTTTGGGGATAAGTATACACCCGTGGAACCATCACCACCATCAAGGCCATAGCATATTCATTCCCTCCCAAACTTTCCTCCCACCTCCATGATGATGATGATGACGACTGCAAATTTTTTGAACATATGGTAAGAGCACTTAAGATCTACCCTCTTAGCAAATTCTAAGTATATATTGTAGTATTGTTAACTGGGCACTATGCCGCAGAGTAGGTCTGCAGAACTTACTTCTCTTGCATAACTTAGGGTTGCTATGTTTCGATTAGAATTTGGAAATATGGGGGCGCCTGGGTGGCGCAGTCGGTTAAGCGTCCGACTTCAGCCAGGTCATGATCTCGAGGTCTGTGAGTTCGAGCCCCGCGTCAGGCTCTGGGCTGATGGCTCAGAGCCCGGAGCCTGTTTCCGATTCTGTGTCTCCCTGTCTCTCTGCCCCTCCCCCGTTCATGCTCGGTCTCTCTCTGTCCCAAAAATAAATAAAAACGTTGAAAAAAAATTAAAAAAAAAAAAAAAAAAAGAATTTGGAAATATGAATGCAGGTCAGCCAGGCCAGTCACCCTGAAAAGTCATTAGGCCTGCAAGCTTTGGAGCAAGGGGCTTGTTCAATCGACTTAGACCACCCAGGATGAACACAAGCAATGGTATTTTCTTTTAGTCCTCACCAACCTCCCAGACTCTCCCCACTCCCCCACCCCCACCAAAAAAAAAAAAAAAAAAAAAAAAAAAAAAAGAATGGAAGTTTCCTGCCCACAGTAAAAACATCCAGATTCCTCCAAGGACAGATGTTAGGAATCTGACTGGCATTCCCCAGGTCTCCTTTGCTTAGTGAAATCAGTCATAATTCATTAGCACCCTCTCTTCCTGGAGGAAAGGAGAATCATTACATTGGGAATTCCCAATTTCTTGAGAATTCCCAACAGTCTAGCAGAGGTTTCCATGCAAACAGTGCTTTTGGGTTTTGCTCAAAGCCACTAAATCTTTGCAGGATTTAAAAACAAGGGGAGTGGGGAGAGCAGAACAGGTCCCCCTGATGTATTTGGAATCACCCCTCCCTTCACCTCCAACAACTTGGCAACTGTTGATCAGCCATGCTGTGTATGTGATCACTCTCCCCATAGTGAGCTCGTGTCTTAGGTGGTTGTTGGCCAATCTTCCAGGAAGCTCATCTATCTTTCGATACAAAAGAGCTTGGGAGTCCACACCACACATGACTCACTCAGAATGTCTAGCCTTTTCTGATCTCTAGCAGTGAACAGAACCTAAATGCCAGCTGGGACATCTCAGTGTGTATCCAATGTAGAGACCACAAAACCCGATGGCCCAGGCCACAGGTATGAATCCCCGCCTGACCACAAACACTGCATCAGGAGTTCTCCAGGGCAGAGGATAATAGTATTAGCAAAAGAATGATAGCCAACATAGGAGTCCTTAGCATATGCCAGAATTATTACAAGTGCACCGCATTTATGAATTGCAAGTGCATTGTATGTTTAATACTCACAGCAATTAAGTGTTTATTATTATTTTCTTTTTAATATGGGGACTGGGGAAACTGAGGAACAAAGAAGTTAAACAACTAGCTCAAGTTCTCACAGACCAGGATTTAAACCCATGTAGTTTAGAACCAAACTCTGCCCTTTTAACCATTATGCAATTCTAAAGAGACCCAAACACCTGTTATTTCATTTCATATAACGGAAGCAGTTAGTTCTAAGGCCACTGACTCTAAAAATGGAAATTCCCCACCTCTTCTAAGACCTTCAGCGAGTTCCTGGGAATGGGACAAAGCAGTAGTCTTTGAGTAGTCTCTCAGCTTGGATTCCTAATGAGTTGTTACAGTAGCCACCATATTGGATGTGTGTGCTAGAAGCCAAGTTCAATGCTTTAAAATCACAGATATATACTTTCAGAAGGGAATATGCCCCTCCCTAAGGGTCCTTACCCTTTATGAAAATTCTCTCTTATGTCATCAAAAGGGGATAGGAAAGTAGTTGATATCCCACTACCACGTGTTTTTTTTTTTAATTTTTTTTTAACGTTTACTTATTTTTGAGACAGAGAGAGACAGAGCATGAACAGGGGAGGGGCAGAGAGAGGGAGACACAGAATCTGAAACAGGCTCCAGGCTCTGAGCGGTCAGCACAGAGCCCGACGTGGGGCTCGAACTCACAGACCATGAGATCATGACCTGAGCCGAAGTAGGACGCTTAACCGACCAAGCCACCCAGGCACCCCCTACCGCGTGTTTTATATCACTAGAAAGGCCAATTTCGATGTAAAATAGTAGTTCTCTTCTAGTGGCATACTCTGGGGCTACTTGGCTGCTTCCTGCTTCCCACAACTCATAATAAAATTCCACAGTGGGGTTAAAGAATAGGAAAGCTCGATATAACTGATAGACCTGAGGACAAAAAAGGTCACATTCCTTTTGTTTGTTTTAAATAAATCAAATTAAGTCCAGATCTAGCCACCACGCAACAAGATTGATGAGAAATCCAACATTGGTCAATTTTCAACTTCAAAGGCTCTTTTCTCCTACCTTCAATCACATAAAATCTTAGGGATTTACATAATCCAGAGCCATGGAGGAGAACCTAAGTTCTCAGGCCTCTGTGTCATTTTTTTGTTCTGGCCTGCATGGATTTTTTGAAATGCCAGCCTTGGTGTCATTCCACTCTGTCCATACCAAGCTCAATGTCTGGAGCCTTTAAAGCCATGATGCCTGAAAGCCTAGTCTACACCAGCACCACACAGCCCAACCTCCCGTGTGAGTTCACATGGCCTGGACTGTTTGCAACACAAGTCAACTCAATTCTGACACTCATTACCTGAAATAAGAGCAACCTCCCACAAGTTAAGGGCTTAGTCTCACAAGACTGCCCTCATTTCAGAAACCAGTTGCAAGTCCCAGGTTGTCATCTGTACTTTTTTTTTTACAGCTTATTTCTTTATTTTTGACAGAAAAAGAGCGAGCAAGCAGGGGAGGGGCAGAGAGAGGGAAAGAACGAGAATCCAAGCAGGCTCTGCACTTTCAGCGCAGAACCCAACGTGGGGCTCAAACTCACAAACCGTGAGATCATGAAATGAGCTGCAGTCAACAGTCAGATGCTTAACTGACTGAGCCACCCCATCACCAGCACTTCTTAAAATTTTTTTTTAATGTTTATTTATTTTTGAGACAGAGAGAGACAGAGCATGAACGGGGGAGGGTCAGAGAGAGGGAGACACAGAATCTGAAACAGGCTCCAGGCTCTGAGCTGTCAGCACAGAGCCCGACGCGGGGCTCGAACTCACGGACTGCGAGATCATGACCTGAGCTGAAGTCGGCCGCTTAACCGACTGAGCCACCCAGGCGCCCCGTCCAGCACTTCTAAACAACTGGCTATAAATTGGAGATTCCCACGACCCCATCTTCAGGTTCTACGTTTTGCTAGAACAGTTCATAGAACCCAGGAAAATCACCTCACTTACCCTTACCGTTTTATTGTAAAACACAACTCAAGAACAACCAAATGGAAGGGATGCATAGGGCAGAGCATGGGGTAAGGGTGTGTGGGGAGCTTCCATGCTCTCTCTAGGTGTACCACCCTCCCAGTACCTCGATGTGTTCACCAACTCAGAAGTTTTCCAACCTCCGTTACTTAGGGGATTTTATGGAGGCTTCATTATGCAGGAATGATTGATTAAATCATTTTGCTGCTGGTAGTTAAGTCAACTTCAGCCACTGTCCTCCCCTCAAAGATCAGGGCTGGAGCTTAAAGCTCTAATCCCCCAATCGTGCCTTGGTCTTTCTGGTGACCAGCTTCATCTTCAGCTAGCAATCATCTCATTAGCATAGAAAAGACTCTTATCACCCCAGAGATCCCAAGGGTTTTAGTGGCTGTGTGCCAGGAACTCAGGACAAAGACCAAATACACATCTTATTATATCACACACGGTAATCTGGTCTCTGTGCCTTTTAGTGCTCATCATTTTCTGTCTCCCACTCCCATTCTTCAGAATCATCGGCAATCAGGCTAATGTTCCTTCTGGAAGTGCACAGTTTCATCCCACCCTACCCCCCCTTATGACAATATGGTGGACTACCTTTGTAGAGCTTCTCTTTATGTTATTGAGCAAACACTACATAGCACTTACTGTGGGTCAAACCTTTCTAAGCATTCTCCATGTTTTAGCTCATTTAATCCCCCACAACAATCCGATGAAGAAAGTACTATTATTTTCTCCATTTGACAAATGAAAAAAATGGAATCACAGTGAGATTCAGTAACTTGCACCATGACAAAGAGTAGTGGAGCCAAGATTCAAATTCTCCACTTGCTTTGAAATATAAAACACTGTGATCAACTCCCTGCATCACCACCCACCTCAGCAAGAAGTCAATCCTTTAGAAACATAGAGCTGTTGACTCTCGACTGACAGAAAGAAGAGAGATGCTGCATTTCTTCTCTGAAGAGTCTACAGCAGGTCAAAAAAAAAAAAAACCTACTGCCATAAAATATAGAATTTTCAGAAAATCAATGGTTAGAGAAACAAATATCCCTAAGGCTCAGAGTCAAGCAAGATCTCTGAGATAAATCACCAAGAGGATAAGGAAGAGCCAAGGCTGAGTTCAGTGGTTCAAGAAGAACAGTCCCTCCAGCCTCCATTTTCTAGGCATGCCTAGGGCAGGCTTATACCTTGAGGAAAGAGCAACATGAATGACCACAGAGCACCAGGGGCCCTGCCAAATATTACCACACCTGAACATCGTCCTCCCTCACGTCCTAAAAGCAACATGGAGGTTTGAATAGCAATTCACACCGAGGGCAGCTATAACAACTATGGCAGGAAGCCGAAGCTCATTACGACGGGCCACACCATGGACTCCAGCACCTGTGATAGGAGACACAAAGGTAGAATCTGTTGGGGTTTCCTTTAACACCAGGCCACCAGCAGTAATGGTAGCTCATTACAGAGCTACTATTTTCCAGGAGCACTGTAGTCCTCCACCCTCAGGAGGGCATACCTCCCGAGTAGTAACTCCACTGCTGAGGTGGAGCAAACAGGACAGTTATTGACTGTTGTACACTGGGAGTGCCTGTTGTCACCCTTAGAGCTTCCTTGAGCGTATCAATAATACGGTGCATAGAGAGAGACTCAGCGATTAGAGAGCTCTGTAAGAGAGAACAAAACTTTGAAATCCGGCAAGCTTGGGTTCAAATGCTGACTCTGCTATTCCTTTCAACTTCCTCTTGGGAAATTATTATACTTTTCTACTTCCATGTCTAATTTGTAACATGGGATCATGTGATCTATCCCTGTGACTGTTGCTTGTATTTAGTGAGATAATGTTTTCTAATTCAGTAATTCAATGTTTCATGTGTTAATACCTGACAAATGACAGACATATTAGGACTGTTATTTCTTAAATCTGCCTGGCCTTCATTTCCTTATCCAAAAAATGGTGTTGCCTCACAAGACTGTTGGGGAGAATAATTAATACAATTAATAATTCAAAGTGCCTCGGAGTGAAGGCACCCACGCTATATAGATTCCTAAAAACAAAACAAGCACAGCTCCTGCGCGTACCTCTCCTCCTCAAGTGCCCCATAGATTTTCTTCATGAGGTCTTGCTGTAGAATGATTCAATTTTCTCGTCTGGGTGGAACTTTTTGAAAGGAGAAATACAATGAAACCTTGTTATATGGCTTGTCTATTCCCACATTCAACATTTCCCTGCCTGTAATGTTCCCAGCTCCTTGAAAAATGGAAACAACATGGTTTTCTATGTGTCTTTCAGTCTTCAGAGAACTCTCCTGCCTGCCCCCGGCAGTGGAGGCCTCGGACATGTCTCTTTATGCCGTTGTTTAGTGACGTTTTGCGTGCTTTTTAACAGCATCAGCCTCTCCACCCGCATGGGTTCTAGCTATCTTGGCAATGGCGGGGGTGTTTTTCATTGTTCTTGTGGAAGGCAGACATTTGGCTGCTTCCACTGCAGCTGCTCAACTTCAGCAAAGATAGAAATGTGAGGGTCTGAGACATCCTTTGAGCAGACTTCTTTCTTGTTACATTGAGGTTGGATCTTTGAGGATCGAGCATTATAATCACATTGTGGCTTTAATGTGATCGTAAAGCAGTAATTCTGTTGTTGTTGTTGTTGACGATGTTTAAACTGTATGTGTTTCTATGCGATTGTAATACTGCTGATTATTTATTTGACTGATGCCACTCAAATTTGACTTCTTAGAGTCTTCACCAATAAAGAGTTCAAACTGAAAGCAGAGGAACATTTAATTAGTCTTCACTTATAACAATCTGATGAGTTGGGTTAGCTTTAAAACAAAAAGGTTCAGTTGCCAACAAAGGATGCTAATTTTATACATTACATGTGGAGAAGGTCCAGAAATAACCTTCTTACAACATGTTACTTGGAAGCCAAGCGTTTCAAGTCCACTAAATTAAAAGGTATAAGCATTCATGGTCAAATTTAGAAAGCTACTAAAATCTCATGAGCCTTTTTTGAAAGCCTATTTTGGAGCCAGCTCTCCACTTGGCTTTTCCTTAAGTCCAAATACATAGGTTAAAAATTGTATTGTATCCAGTTTACATAAGCTTACTAAAGTTGGCCTGTCCTTCTTAGCTGTTTATGGGGATAATACTTTCCTTAAGGTTATCATTTTTTGCTGCTCACTCATTCCATGGCATGTTATATTCCAAACTATTATGAGAACATACAGGATGGTGCTCCCTAGGGACCACTTGCCACTTGACTAAGATAGCCTTCACACTCTGAATCCTATACATAAAGGCCCCTAACAGGATGATTAATTTGAGGATATAATTTAGTGAGACAAGACCAAATATGATATGAATACAGAAACATAGAAACACACACATACTCTTAAGAAGAAAGAAATTGTGTCAGCAAAGGAAGTTATGATACAAAAAAGAAAATCAAGGGGCGCCTGGCTGACTCAGTCGGTTGAGTGTCCGACTGCGGCTCAGGTCATGATCTCACGGTTCATGGGTTCAAGCCCCGCATCGGGCTGTGTGCCGACAGCTAGAGCCTGGAGCCTGCTTAGGATTCTGTGTCTCCCTCTCTCTCTACCCCTCCCCCACTCATGCTCTGTCTCTGTCTCTGTCTCTCAAAAATAAACATTGAAAAAAAATTTTTTTAATCAATACTGAATAAAAATAATGATTTTATTGAGTTCTAAGCATTTAGCTAAGTGATATGCATATATCCTATTTCTTCCTCATAAAACTCCCAATAAGCGACATTTTATTAACCCCATTTTATATATGAGCAAAGCAAAGCCCAAAGAGAATAAGCAACTTGACCAGCAGCACATAACAAGCAAGAATTCTGAAATCTGAACCCTGTTGCATAAAATGACACCAGCATGAATAGAGCACAGGTGGGAAGAATAGGATGACATGAGATATAGTGAAGTTTGAAGGCAAAGAATCACTGGGAAACTTCTTGCTTTGGTTAAACTTTTACCAAATTTAAACAATATAGGAGGGGCACCTGGGTGGGTGGCTCAGTTGGTTGAGTGTCCGACTTCGGCTCAGGTCATGATCTCACAGTTTGTGAGTTCAGGCCCCACGTCGGGCTCTGTGCTGACAGCTCAGAGCCTGCAGCCTGCTTTGAGTTCTGTGTCTCCCTCTCTCTCTGCCCCTCCCCTGCTCATACTCTGCCTCTCTCTGTCTCTCAAAAATAAATAAATGTTAAAAACAATTAAACAATATAGGAAAAATTTCATTCTTACACAAGAATGGCATGCAAATTGATGATAAATCCCATATTTTTATTAAATATGCATAGTAAAATTTCCAGGACAACCACTAAAAGAATAGAATTAGAGTGTTTAACTTCCAAACCAATAAATAAGGAAATATTTAATAAGAAACAAAATAAAAAGCAAATGTTAAATCATCATTTCTTTAAAGGAAAGAAAGAACAAATAAGAATTTAAAAAGCACAGAAAAGAGCACGGTAGATACACATTTAAACACATTAGTAATTACAATAAATGTATTTGGATAAAATTCTTCAGTTAAAAGAAAAAGATTTTCAGTTTGGAATTTAAAAATTCAGTATATGCTGCTTACAAAATAACACTCAAAATATAAGAATATGGAAAGGTTGAAAATAAAGAGATGGGAAAGCATATACCCAGAATATCAGCAAAAGGTGTAACTATAACAATAACAAACAAAACATATGCTAAGACAAAAAAGATTCCTAAGGGTACAGAGAGTGTATTCATTTTCTATTGCTATGTAACACATTGCCACAAACTCAGGCTTAAAAAAACACCAATTTATTATCTCATAGTTTCAGTGGGTCAGAAGTCTGGCGCAGCATGGGTAGGCTCTGTGTTTAGGGTTTCATAAAGTTGATATCAAGGTATTAGCAAGTTGCATCTCCATCTACAGTCTTGACTAGGGAGAAAGTTCCTGCAGGCATCTTCTGATTGTTGGCAGAATTTATTTCCTTGTTTATTTCCTTGTTATTGAGATTTCTGTTGTTTTGCTGGCTGTTAAGCAGGGACCATTTTCAGCTCTTAGAGGTTGCTTTCAGGTCCTTGCCCTGGGGTCCCTTCCATCTCAGCAACAGAGAACTTCCCAACATCAAATCTCTCTCATGCTTTAAATCTCTCCAGCTTCTCCTTCAGCTCCCAGCCAGAGAAACCTCTGCTTTGAAAGATTAGGTTAGACCCACCCAGATTATCTCTCATGTCCCTTTCTTAAAGTCAACTGTGTCATAACATAATCATGGGGTAACAGCCATCAAGTTCTCAGTCTTAGGAATTGTGCAGGGTGTGTACAACAAGGGGGCAGGACACCTTGGGGACATTTTAGAAATCTGCCTACCAAAAAGCCACTAGATGAGGGCTATGCCAGGGAAGTCCTACTCTTGAACTAAAGGTTCACTTTTCCAGGAAGATAAAAAAAAGTATAAATGTCTATGCATCACTAAATATCTCAAAATAATATTTGATAGAAATCAGGAAAGAAATTACATATCCATGATCATAGTGGCATGTTTCAATATACCTTTCCCAAATGGCCAAAAAATCAGTAAATCTAGACTATTTGAAAAACAACTAAGAAATATGTGATTCTAGACTTCTTAGAATATTGCAATCAAAGAAAATACATTCTTTTCAAGCAAACATAGAATCACTACGTACTAGCAATAAATTTAAACCTTAGATAAAATGAGAGCATTTCTAGAAAAATGTAACTTCCTCAACTTCCTCAAGACTTAGAAAGCCTGGATAACCCAACAACCTCTAAAGAAATTAATCAGTAGTTAAAATGTTTCTACAAGAAAATGCCAGTCCCAGGTGGTTTTTAAGTGAATGTACAAACTTTCAAAAACAGTAATTCTGAATTTACCCAAAATATAGGAGAAAAAGTGAATGTTTTCCAATCCGATACATGGGTCTAGTAAAGATTTAATATCAGAGGTAGACAAAGGAGAACATGTCATTTTTATATGTGAACATAGATAAAAATTTTTAAACAATATATGGTCAAAATGATTCAAGAAACATATAAAAAGATAAGGGAGCACGTAGGTGGCTCAGTCAGTTAAGCCTCCAACTCCTGGTTTTGGTTCAGATCATGATCTTGCAGTTTATGAGATTGAGCCCCACATCTGCTGTCAGCACAGAACCTACTTGGGATTCTCTCTCTTTCTCTCTCTGCTCCTCTCCTGCTTGCTCTCTATTTCTCAAAATAAATAAATAAACACTTTTTTTTTTTTACAAAAAGAAGCATATATAAAGATAAAACATCACAATCAGATTGAATTTATCACACTTCTATAAGGAGAGCGTAACATTGGAAAAATGTGTAAATATAAATTATGCCATTAAAAGCTTTATTTAAATGTATATATATGGTCTTCTTGATATATGCAAAACAGGCATCTGAAATTTCCACATTCAGAAATATTTAAATGTTCCCTTAGCAAAAAGGAATACAATTGTGCTTTAGTCTGATAAACACTGTCACTGAAAAGGTTAAGAAAACATATCTCCAATATATCTCTTGGTGAGAATGTGTCTCTAAAATGAGGAACAAGATAAGAATGCCTACAAACCACCAACTTTATTCAAGGCTGAATTTGAATTCTTAGCCAGTGGAATAAAACATGAAAAAGGATTAAAAGATGTAAAGGCCGCTGAGAAAGAAACAAAATTCTCATTTACAAAAAAGATGTGATTTTGGGGGTGCCTGAGTGGCTCAGTTGGTTAAGCATCCAATTCTTGATTTTTGGCTCAGGTCATGACCTCACAGTTCATGAGTTTGAGCCCTTCATCGGCTCTGCACTTACAGAGAGGACCCTGCTTGGAATTCTCCATCTCCCTCTCTCTCTGCCTCTCCCCTACTGTGCTCACACATACTCTAAATAAATAAATATATAAACATTAAAAAATTAAAAAAAAAACACCAAAAGGAGGCACATGAGAACATTTACAATGTTTGTGCTAGGTGATAGTATTGGGTAGTTTTCTTTTAATATATTTACTCTCCTATATTTTCTAACGTTTCTGCAATGAATATATCTTTCATAGTGAGAAAGAAGAAAAATAGATGGTAACTGAAAAAACTCACTGAGAGAGCAGTGGGACCTGGCCTCGAGAAATCCTTCTAAGAATAGGGCGTAAGTAAATAGAGATAAAGAGATGGGTATGGGGAGGCCGATTACACAGAGTCCAACTTGCCAAGGAAAAATCTGCTTGAAGTAGTCACTGTTTTCTCAGACATCTTACATTGTACCTGTGCCCACGTGTGGTGGTTTCCCAAGTACAGGCTCTTTATATCTACACTGTGTGGATTGAAAGTTTCCATGGAAATAGTCCTCTCTTTGTAAACAAAGGTTCAAAGGTAAATATATAGAGTTCTAGCCTTGGAATTATTAAGAGTGGAAAGAGAAATTTGAGGAACTTTAGAAACACAGAGAAGATAATCTCTGTAACTGAGTGTATACTGAAGCAGACAAAATTTAGAGCAGTC
Source organism: Lynx rufus (assembly GCF_022079265.1). Lineage (NCBI taxonomy): Eukaryota > Metazoa > Chordata > Mammalia > Carnivora > Felidae > Lynx > Lynx rufus. The sequence continues at coordinate 23,546,332 of NW_025814867.1, read as the reverse complement.
ATGTGGGAGAACTTCCAGAAACTGAAAATTGTTAAACATTGGAACAGAGTAGTATTTGTATTTGGTGGGGAAAGGAAAACAAAGAACAAACTATTAAAGAGTTTACAGGATCTCATTTCCAAGATATCCTTACAGCGTCGAATAAGTAATCAATATTTTGAAGGCATGGATGGAAGCTAAGTTTAGAGGATAAGACATGTCTGGTGATCTCTAGTCTTGGGATGGTTCTTGCTTATTTGTAGATTAAAAGAAGTAAGAAATAGCTTTATATATTACTATCAGGAGATCTTCAAGTTGTACTTGACGTAAAAAAAGCAAAGAGGATAAAGATATGTATATTAACCTACTGTTTATCTAAAGAGGGTAATACAGGTATATAAATATATATATATGAGTATATAAGGGCAGCACATGCCTGGGAGACTTTATGTATTTAATAAACTTACATTTAACTAACATCTAATAAACATGCAGCTAAAGGGTTAAACTGTGAACTTATGTAAGAAAATTTTTTTAAGTTTATTTATTTTGAGAGAGACAGGGAGAAAGGGAGAGAGAGTGTGAGCTGGGGAGGAGCAGAGAGAGAGGGAGAGAGAGAATCTCAAGCATGTTCTGCATTGTCAGCACAGAGCCCAACTCAGGCTCGAACTCACGAACCATGAGATCATGACCTGAGCTGAAGTCCAGAGTCAGACACTTAACCTATTGAGCCACCCAGGTACCCCTGGAATTTTATTTTTTAAGAAAATCTCTAACAACCTGTGGGAGTAGTAATTTTTATAAAGACCATTACCTATGGTTTACAGAAGGAAGGAAGGGATAGGGGACAGAGATAGATGCTAGACTTTATTGAATTTGCCCTATTTGTAGATTTGACTTTGGAACTGTGTAAATATTTTACATAATAATAAAATAAAAATAAATTTTATAACGTATTTTTGTTTAAAAAAATGAGACAAAGAGACCTAATGTATAACCAGTTGCTAGCATAGCAGCAAAGTGAAACAATTCCAAGTGATCTACTAAAACACTGTAATTTGACAACTCTAAAAGGATATATTCTGTGTACAAAAAGAATTTAAAACAATTATCTATTTTTGGTAATCATATTATTGTTGGTAGTATAAGCACTGCTATTCTGATCTTGCTGTAAAATACTGTGGGATAAAGCAACTGAATAATTATGAAATATTCGAATTCCATCATTTCTGGCATTGTTGAGACCCAGGATTCTTAAATCAGATACATATTTGAGACTGAAGAGTTTAAGAAAAATTCTGTGGTCCCGAACTTGAATTGGAAGCATCTCTATGAACTAATGGCATGTGTATATCACCCAGTCCACTAAAAATATCTAGAAACGTTTCCCAACTCATTGTTACTGAGTTGGGAAATGTCCAGATTGTGGTATCCAAATGCCATTTCCCACCAAAGGAGCCTGGGAACCTTCAGAAACGGCTGATTTCAGCTCTGAATCAAAATAAGCCTAGCATGCCTTGTAGCAGATAACAACAACAAAAAACAAAAACAAAAACAAACTTATCAAAGATTACTAGCAACAACTCAAAAGTCTCCTATTCAGGAAAAATCTTCAAAATATATAAAATTTCAAATGTATAAAACATTTCAAATCTGTTTAAATCCATTTTACAATGATACTTTTAAAATAACATGGGCTGTGCTAGAAAACTACTTTAAAAACTGACAGATAAGAAGGGAAAATCAAATATTTTATCCTGCCTTTCCTATATAAACTCTCCTACTGAGTAATCACTAATAAACCAGGGAAATCTTTCTCTTTGTCAACTCATTATAGCTAATATGTGAGGAAACTGTGAAAGTGCTAGAATCACACTATTTTTCAAGGACTGAACTACTGAATCTTGATATTGATCATTAATGACTGTTGACATGACATAAACAGAAGCAACCAGACACTGCATGCCTCCTGCTAGAAGCAATACTGTCAATGAGACTGTCTTAGCAAAGAAATCAGACCCGAATTGGATTAAGTCTCTAATATACAAAGTATACATACATATATACATTAATATGCAAAAACAACAACAACAAAAACAACCCGCAGAGGACATAAGAACATGTTAAAAGACACCACAGGGATGCAATCTGCAAAATCCAGTCTGCAGGGATCTCTATATGACAAATAACCATGCAGGGAAGAAATGGAAAGAAAATAGCGATGTATGGATCATGTTTGAATTCTGACTTAAATAAATAACCTTTAACAAACCATGAGACCATTGGAAACGTTAACAACTGACTGGATATTGAAAGATATTAAGAAACCATTGCGATATTTTTAAGAGAGATAATGATATTGTGATTATGTTTCAAAAAAATGCAACCTAATTCTCTATGAGGGGCAGTTAGATTAGAGCTGAGGAACAAAAGGATTTATGGAAAGTGCAAAGGAAAGATATGCTAAAGGAACCTTTTTTTTTTTTTTAAGTTTGCAGGAAGATATCTATAGAATAACAACAGATGTCCTAGAAAGCATGCAAAGCCTCTTTCTCTCTGAAGAATCTAGGGCTATTCATAAACTGTTCAACTATTTTGTGTCATTAGCAGAGTCCCTCCAGTGAATTACAGCCTTCTATCCACTTTGGGACCATCCATTACAAGATGCAACCAGCAGCCAAGATACCGTTGGCTCATTTCACTAAGTGTTTTCATAAACAGATTTATAATGAGAGGGAAATGCATTTTTATCAATACTAAGCAGGGCTGCAGAGAACTTCCCCCAATTATTAGGGGGCTCCTATTAATCCAGGAGCGATTTGCAGAGCCTTGCAGATAGTTAAACAGCCCCCAACCCTGCTAGCTTTTTAAAATCTACTAAACAATGTGAAGCCACAGTTTCATTTTTTCTTTCTGGCTGGAGATGGTGGAAATGTTCATCACCCAGTGTGAAGTAATATGTGAAACAGGTGTTTTATTCCCTAGCAGGTAAAATGGGTTTGATTCCTGTGAGATGTAGACATTTCAAGGCTACCAGCAAGAGGTCCAGATGGTGTGTATTTTCATATCTAATATTATATAAAAGATTTCAAATGTATCCTGACTCTTAACAAAACCATAAATTTACAGCTTATTGCCATGCTGAACAGCTCTGGTAGCTACTAATTAGTATTACTGTTTTTGCTTTACTCTTCCAGGGATCACTAGCATATCTGAGCCTTTCATTTTTAGCTTCCGGTAAAAAGACAAAAAATTCCAGGGTAGGGGCCCATCTCACTTCAGGGCCAGCTGCACATAGAACAGTAGAACCTTAGGGGGTACGCAAATGTTTACGAAGCCACAGGGGAAATGAGGGTCAACCTTTTAAGGAAAAGCCCTTCCAACCTTGAGGGCAGAGGTCTTTGCCTAGTTGTTCCCAATTTGAACATGTAACTGTTTCAGAAATACTATTGAACATATTTTAAGAATAATGACACCAATAGCGAGCATCATTGCAAGTTTATTATGAGCCAGGTATTTTTTCGGATTATGCTACACGCGCTCCTGTTCAATATTCTTAATCGCCCTTGGAGATAGCAGTCGTAGCTCTGTGTTACACAGGAGGCAACTGAGGCTCCGACAACTTTAGCAACTTGCTCAAGAGCCAACTCAGGTCTAACCAGTAGCTGAGCCCTCCCTCTTTTTTTTTTTTTAATGTTTATTTATTTTTGAGAAAGAAAGAGAGATACAGAGCGTGATGGGGGCGGAGGGGCAAAGGGAGAGGGAGACACAGAATCCGAAGCAGGCTCCAGGCTCTGAGCTGTCAGCACAGAGCCCAACGCGGGGCTCTAACCCACGAACCGTGAGATCATGACCTGAGCTGAAGTCAGACGCTCAACCGACTGAGCCACCCAGGTGTCCTGAGCCATCACTCTTACTAAGAACAGAATGCTTCCTCTTATCTATGTAGCATGGCAGTCCAGAAGGCACAGTGTCCATGGTGCACATAAAGAGACCCTTGGTGAGAGTTCTGTGGGATTTGTAGGTAACACTATTATGAAGAAGGGAAGTTGAGTCAGCAAAGTAGTGGGTCAGGGTTGTTCCCATTCTAGAAGGCAATGATCTGGGTTGAGATGAAGGGTAATGAGGCAACCCATGGCTCCCAACAGCCACGGGCAACGTTTAACCTCCTGATCTAGCGCTCTCGCCTCTCATGCTGGTGTGCTAATCAGTGTATCACTCACAGCTCTGTGAAAGGAACACTTGGCTTCTTCTTAATATTTAATATGCTATACAGAGTGGGGAGCTAATAAGGGAAACTGTATAATCTCGCATTGTTCATTTTATGAACAAGCTCTTGCTTTCTGTTGAAAAGAGTCAACAGGACTGATTTCTTCAATCCTGATGCCCCACGATTTAAGCTTCGCTGATACCAGCCAACACAAATATCCCAATCCTGCTTCATCCCCAAGAACATGAAGAGAAGAAAGTAATGTAGGAAGAATTCAGGCTGATATTCAGCTGCTTGGCTTGGCCATAAAATTGCTTCTGTGAGTTTACTCTGTCCCTTCACCTCCGTGGGGCTCCGTGGGGCTCCGTGGGGCTCCGTGGGGCTCCGTGGACTCATCTCCAGAAGACTTTTTGTGAAACAGGTCTAAGGATTCATGTGACTTTGAAAAATCAATAACTTAATGCACATGCCTGTAGCTTCAAAGTGTGGGCTCATGAGAATAATAATACCATGATTGATGGGATAGAAACACTTTAAAACAGGGATTTTAAAATCCTTCTTGTGAAAATAAAAGCCTGGGTACGCTTTGCCCTAATCTTACCTACAAGGCCGACTCTGAAATGGAAAGTTAACATAAGAGAACGCTAAACAAATCTGACCACATTTCTGGGTGAGTTTTGTGGGATGAAGTGCACTATTTTAACTTCACGCTATTTAAACGTTCGAGGTAACAGAGACACTGGCATCTTAAATTTCTAGAAGAGCCAAGGGGCCATTGCATAAATAATTAAAGCCCCTCATTTTTAGCCTCTGCAGTAACTCTTGCAGACAAATATAACTTGGCTTTTACTTATCTTTTCAGTCTGGTAATTTTTTTTTACAAGTGAGACGGATCTTGACCAACAAGGGTCTAAATACATTTTCCACCTCCATGCTTCACTGAATTCTGAAGGAATACGCATGTTCCCTTTCTGTCCAGATGTGCAGAAGTTACCTGTGAAAGGCAGGGATAAAAGTGAGTTGCCCTCCGCGAGAAGCAAGTGATCTCCCCAGATCCAATCCCAGTGTATGGCTCCAGATTCTGTTTCCATTTCTCAGTGATTATGAGTTTTGCGCCATATCTTCTCCCCCTTTATTCCTGCAATATTTGCATTTCATGTTCTTATTCTCTTAATGCCTGAGCAATTTGAAACTCTCATATATAGGCAATTCCCAGATCTCGTTCCTAAAGCATTGTGATTCCCTTTCAGCTTTTCAGAGGCACGTGTGCTGGGAAGGAACCGAGCCCTCCCTGTCAATCCAATTTGTGATAAGGATTTCCCCAGGTGCACCCATTCCATGGTTCCCGTGTTGCTTTGTGCCTGGTTGGCATCCTTTTGGGGAGCATTTGTATTGCTTTTTCATCTCCGAAAAGATACTCTAGTCACAAACCAGTCATCTGCCTGTTAAGCTGTATTTAGAACAAATCACTCTGAAGCAAAACAATGACAATGACAACAAAAGAGCTACACTTATTTTTTTCTAGACTTTTAACAAAATGTTTGATGTTGTGGAGATTTCCAAACAATTAATGTGAAATTGGGGACTGTTGTTCACATGATTTATTTACCATATATAGAGAACTCAGCTGGAACGCTGTTGCCATGCACGGTCCCAATGAAATTTTCGCGGAGAGTTGGAAAATCAGGGAACTCTCTCCTAGGAAGCTGTACATTTTTCAAAGGGTATAAGTAAACAGGAATCACAGGGCTCGAAAGCCATGGGGTCCAGGGAAGTCCACCTCACCCACCAAAGGGGACATACTGCTTTGAGCATGTGATTTCATACTCAAAACTGATTGGTTGTTTCCAACACTCTCTCTTGCAGGCTGAGAACTAGCCTTTCGTGTCATAGATCAGGGGCCTTGTGCACGCGTGTGCACATACACAAAACAAGGGAACGAGAGAATGTTGAGTAGTAAGCACATTTTATGAAAGTAAGACCCAGACCTCGAAAATCTCAACCTTTACTAACCCCAAATGAAATACTCACAAAGAATCCAACCGATTTCTCATGAGTAGTTTTTCAGACTCTCAGTACAGGCCGCGTGAGGTGGCCCAGGTTTCCATTCCACAGGGTAGTGCAAAACTTGGCCAGGAATAAAAAAAGAGCAGTGGTACCACCCAAAATAGTAAAAATGAAATAGAGAATGTGTGAAGTTAGATGCCTGATTTATGTGTGGAAACCAGCACCAAGAATATTGTTATGGGCCCGGCTCCTTGAGGCAAGGTTTGTTAGCAAAAACTGTCTCTAAATATTTATGCTCAGCTAAATAATTGCTAAATAATTCCAGTTCTCCGCTGGAAATCTGGGATCAGGATTAGCCTACATTGGTAGATCTGTGAGATTGTATACTGGTATTTCATCCAGCAGTACTCTTGCTCGGTGATACCTTTAACTTTCAGCATATAATTAATATCTTTTTATAAAAAGCTTTTCACGGCCCCACATAGGAAGGCTTCCTTTGGAAATATTTCCCTAAAATAAACAAAGCGCTTAAAGTAGTCCGTTCCATAGCATTTGTTTTAGGGCTATTAACGACATACAGAGTTTTGGCTTTCCCACTGTGTGCCTACCAGGATTCTTTCGTTTGCTGAGCCTTGCGTATGGAGCGGTGCATTGAAAGTGGGGAGGGCAGTGGTTTCCTTCTTCATCTACCTTCCTGAGAATCAGCATATGTTTCTGACATTCTTTGGATGGCCCTGACTGGTGCTTAGTGAACCCAAGATTAAAAGCAGGGCTCCAGTCTGCAGGGACTCTAGAAGAAAACATTTTGTATGGGCCAAGAGACAAAGAGGAAGCTTTGTCACTTGATTCAACTGCCAGAGAAACACCATGAAATTCTCACTTTCTTCTCATATTGGAAGAGGGGATTGTTGCAGGGTTTTGACCCAAGATAGAAATGGTCTGCATTTACAAAGAATTCGTTGAAATGAAATCCTGTACTTACATGTCTCTCTCTGGACACCATAAACATGATTTAAAAAAAAAAAATACAAAGGAGGCCACAGTCTAAAGAGGACTGTACCCTAAACAATTTCTGTGACCGGTTATTTCTCCTGTTCCTTGCTTTTGAGCTCCAGTCTCCTCATCTGTGCATGGGACATTGGAAAGGCTAAGTCTTTCTTTCTGCTTAGTTCTGCCCTTCAGTAATTCATCTCTGACTTAAAAAATCATGCTGCAGAAACAAAGAAGAAGAAGAGAGGAAAAAGCTGATGAAAAGAACACTCTCATTTGGAGACTGGGAGGGGTTGATGTAAATCTTTTCTTGTTATGACGTATAGAAGAGAAACTTTGACCTTGGCCTTTGAGTTAACTATCCATCCCTTGAGAGGCCACATCATGAAATTTTGGTAAAGGGCAAGGGGACCGGGAGCCTCCCCGCTGACTTCATAACCCATCTCACCTGCTCGCTGTCTGGGTCAGTTACTCAACATCTCTGTGCCTCAGTTTCCTCATCTGTAGAAATGGAGATAATAAATAATGGAATCTGCCTCAGAGCTTCCTTTGAGGATTAAACAAAGTAACATAATGGAGCACAGTGCATGGGACTGAGTAAAAAACCCAATTAGTGTTATCTGTTGTTATTATTCCCTGACTACAGCACTCTGAGCTACAGGGGGAAAAAATGTATTGATGTTACCAAAAGGCATTTTGAGGAAACGATAAAGAAAAATATTTAGCTAGAGCAAACGCATGTATATGGTTTCCTGTGCCGTTTTATTTTTTTTAAGAGACGAAGAAATAGAGAGGTTTTTCTCTTCCTACCAGACAAGAGATACAGAGATGAAGCTCTGCAATCTAAAACAGATCTATTTTGTCCACTAATGCAGAAATAACATCATGTGCATTTCGAAGGCTCTGGATCTGTTTAAATCAATTAAGATAAAGTTAATGTATTTTAATATCTGAGCTCTTTCCTTATCAAGATAACTCTGCGATGTTTTCTTCTCGGAGCCCAAGGTGATGAAAAATAGACTCATTTATTCTATTACGTCTTGTAACTGTGGCTTCATGAATTTTTTTGTGCGTTGTTTTGTTTTCATTGTAAAGCTACAGGAAGACTTTACGTGGCTCGAAAACTGCTGTCGGTTTTCATACCACAATACTCCAGGGCATTTGTCTCCTTCAGGCTGCTATTGTTTCCAATGTGGAGATAAATGTGCACTTGATAAAACTATTTTAATGATGCTAATGTTAATACTTTGGTAGAATACTTTATCTGCTAGTAATAGCTTTAAAGAGTTTGTTGGGATTTTGTCCTCTCATACATTTTAATAGAATATTAAGTTTGTAATTAGCAAGAAAAATACAGTAGATTCACCTTCACTTCCTTCACATTCACATAATGATTACCAGTGGAATATTTGCTGCTTTGTACCCTTTGTAGGCCAATCAATATTTTGGTGAATGGAGAAGTCTGAAGCACGGAATCGTAGTGTAAACAAATGAGAAACATTAAAAGTATGCTAAATATGATAGCCAGTTGATTATGTAAATTTAAACAGTGTAGGGCAAAGGAATTGCTTATTAAATGAGTCTGTTTTTAGTTCACTCTGGCATTGTTTATTATACACCATAGCTGGATATTTCATAAATAGACTCCTTTTACAACCTGGAGGTTTGGGGAATTGCAGCTGATCACTGAAGTAATATACGGGCTTGGAGGCCATGATGGACAAAACTTGTCCTATGACCATTTTTATTATACATGGAACAGACCTGGGCTTCTGTGGGGACCAAGATGCTCTGATAGACAGCTCGTTCCAATAGAAGCACCTGTTACATCTGTCTGGGAAGTGGCTGGCTCTTAGCTACACCCTGTTAGTGGTCTTCGTAGAATCCACAACCTAAGATTTTTTCTGCTAAGAATTAAATGAATTTATTCCACACACAGTAGACTTAATTTGTCGACTATAGAAATATCTACAAGTTTACGACTCAAGAGAAATCTCTATCGAAGTGACAGAGTGGCCTGCGAAACATCTTACACTGACGCGTCAGATACTCAGTTGCCATCTTGGAAGAAGAGATCTGACCTCTCAAACGGGGTACAGTTTGAGAATTTGTATTAGAATCAGGATGACCAAAGAACAGTAAATTGCGATTCCTATTTCTCAGAAGTCAAGAAGGATGACCCCCAACATCATCCGTTGGGAAAATTGATCTTCCAGGCTGATAAATCCTAATATGGAAGACTTCTCATTCTACCAATTCTGATGCTATTAGACCTGCATGTTCCACTTCTCAATTTTTCAGATTTCCTAATAACTCTGATTTGCATTTGGCATTCACTCCTCTGCTCCTTCACTACTTAGAGGTCATACCAAGGTCATCTGTTCCTCTCAAGTTCTAGCTCCATGTAGCCCCTGTTCACATGAACACTCTTCCTTGCATCTTCTGTCCCTTCCCGTCTGCCCCCCCCCCCAGCCTTCATCGATAAAAGGGCCTTCTCTTGTTCCAATTCTGCTCCTGTACACTTGCGTCTGTTTTCCCCTGCGTAACCACCGTGATCTTGAAAAAGTACTTCACAGTATCTACCTTTGTTTCCTCAGCCCACACGTTCTGATTTTGGTGTCAATCATTTCATGGAACCTGTAAAGGTGAAAGTCACCGCTGACATTTTCATGAGCAAATCCAGTGCCTTCTCTCAGCCTGGCTCTCCGTCTTTCTGTACCATGCTGTCTATGTCCCACTTCTCAGTGTGGGAATTCCTGCCTTGACATTCATGATATTGTGTCCCTCTTGTTCTCCAATCCCTGATTTTAATCTCTGATTGCTGCTTTTGCATTTCCTTTGTTTGTCTTTTCAAAGGTACTACTCATGTCTATATGCTTTATATATACTATCCAGAAATGTAATGGGCTGAGGATGTGGTAATTGCCATTTTACACACGAAGAAGTGGAGGCTCAGGAATTTAAATAACTTGCTCAAAGTCACATGCCTCCTCACTGAGAGAGTGAGGTTTTGATGTCAGGCCTAACTTCATAAAAACTTCAGAGGACTCTGAAATGTTTTTTTTCTCAGAGCCCAAGGTGAGGCAAAAGAGACTTATTTATTCGATTGTATCTTATCGCTGTGGCTTCAAGAAATTTTTCAACTAGTGAGGCTGTGAAGCCTCTAACAATATTACTGGAGCTCTTTCACCTTCCAAGCCAGCCATGTAACCTACAAATCCACCTGCCTCTGAATCCACAGTCTCTGCTTTTCCTCCAAGTACAAGAGGGGTTCCTTCCATTTATTCTCTGGATCCCTCTTATGTTGCTGTCGTAAGGTCTTCCCTCCTCTTTCCCATTTCCATCACTGTTTCTCTGGCTGTTGCATCGGTGTGATAAGTGTGCAAATCTCCTCTGCTCCCTCCCATTCCATTGCAGCCTCTGCCCCATTTCTGAGAAGATTCTCAAGACTCAACTGTCTCCATTCCTTCACTTGTCATTTATGTTTCAACCTATTGTGTTCTGGCCTGTGTCCCCACTACTCAATCGAAACTACTCTTGACAAGGTTTCCAAAGACCTCATGTGGATGGCTTCAGTGAGACCGTCCTGTCCCCATCCTACTTTCGAGCTCATCGGTTTTCCAGCTGCTTGATCGGCTTCCATGCTGCCACACGGTCCTGGTTTTCCTTCCACCTCCGTGGCTGCTCCTTCTCGAGCCCCTCTGCTGGCCCCTCTGCCTCTGCCCCACTAGGAAATGTTGGAATGTTCCAGGGCGTGGTCCGTGGTCCTCTTTTATTTCCTCTCTCTCTCCGTTCATCATTGATGATTTCATCCAACCTTGTGGATTTAAATACCACTGATTTGATGATAATTTCAAGTTAACACATCTGACCTTAATTTTTCTACAGGCTCCAGGTTTATCTATCCGGTTACCTATTGTTCAACATTCTGATTCAGATCGTACTTGGCATTTTAAGTTTACCATAGCCAAATGTGAAATCCAGTTAATTTACCTCAAACTCCCAGTCTCAGTAATGGTACTCGCATCCCCTTTAGCTGCTCAGTGCAGAAGTTCAGGGGTCATCTTTGGCCCTTCTCTTTTCCTCATGTGCAACATCTAATCCGTCAGCCTTCTGCTCATTTCAAATTATATTTTCGTCCATCCTAATTCCCAACTGCACTCCGCATTTCTAGTTCCACTTACCTTCATATCTTACCTTTGAACAGGCATCTCACTCTTGCCCCATCCAGTCCGTTCTTCACGCAGAAGCCTGTATGTTAAAACATTAATCAAAACATGCCATTTCCTTTCAATCCTTTCAGTGATTTCCCATGAAACTTAGCATGAAACCCTACTTTTTCTCCAGGCTTCCTTCCCTCCTCTGTCCCAGGCCCCTTCCTCCGTCTCTCACGTCCTCCAGCCGTATTCGCCTCCTTTCTTTTCCTCATACACATCTCCTTCTTTCATGCCTCAGAGCCTTTGCACATGCTGATTCCTCTGCTTTGACAGCTTTTTGCAGAGTTGAATTCTTCAGGTTTTAGTTAAAATGCATTCTTGTCAGAGATGTCTATCCCGATCACCTTATAAAAAGTGGCCATCCCACTCTCCAAATGGTCTCTATCACATCCTCCTGTTTACTTCCTTGAGAGTTTTTTATCACAGTCTAAAAATGTCTTCTTCATTTAATTATTTATTGTTCGTTCTCGGTCTCCATCCTCCAGAATGGCACTGTCTGAGAGAACTTTCTGCACTGTTGAAAATGTTCTCCTGTGCTATCCCATACAGCAGCTACTAGCCACATTTGATTATTGGTCACTTGAAATTTGACTAGTGGGACCGAGGAACTGAATTTTTTATTTTAATTACTTTAAATTTAAATGTAAATAGCCACATGTGGCTACTGGCTACCATAATGAACAGCTCTCAAATGTATGTTCCACAAAAGCAAGGATCTTTGTTTAATTTGTTCATTGCTATACCCCACTGTTTACAAACGTGCCTGAAACACACGTGATGCTCGGTTTATGATAAATGAGTGAACGAGTGATTTCTAGTGGGGATGAAATTCTGGGAGAAAAAAGGATTGTTTCTAATTGTGGCATGCTTTGCAAGTAATACAATCCTCCTTCCAGAAATGTGTTTGGACTATATATACCTTTCCTGAGATCTTTAATTAGGATTCTAAGAGAAGAACCAAATATTGTAAATTAAATTTTTGACCATGTTGAAAACATGCTTGATTCTTTTGCTGTGTTTTGTTAACCAGTGATACAATTATGCTATCTATGGAGTTATCATACGTAATTAATGAATTAATCAATTTACTTAATTCACAGGCAGAAAGATATTCTGTTTTCTAGTGTTGTCTACTAATTATGCAGTAAATCAAGGCTTTGAAGAGTTTCAACAACCATTCATTTTTTATGAATTAATCTTTCTTTGGCTTTCTTCTCTAGGGGTGAACAAATAATGCAAACATAGACCGAAGGATACATGAAGTCTGAATGCTAAGAGCATGCAGAGATGTAGCTGAATATATAAAAAAAATATGGAATTAATTTTCAAGTGTTGTACTAATGTCACCGGGCACAGACAGGGTCAGTCTGTGCCAAGAGCAGGCAAGACCCCGTGGTGCAAAGACAGACAAGTATTAAGGACTCGCTTTCTTAGAGGAAGATGCTAAATTAAACATATAATCAGTAAAAATAAAAATGAAGAAGAATGTACCAGCAATAAATATAATAAAAAACAGAATTCATGGCTAAAGTACAACTTGGCCAGCTTTAATATTAATATCTAGCTATGAATAGCTACCATAATTACTGCTGCTGCTATGCTACCATTTTTTGAGAGCCTACTGTGTGCAGGAACTATGCTAAATACTTCACATACACAGTTTTGTTTAACACCCTGATCAATTCTATACGGTGGACATTAATTTCTCCATTTTGTAGGGGAGAAAACAAATTCAGTTTAGACCCATAGTTCGTGAATAGTGGAGCTACAATCTGTCCCCAGATAAATCTCATTAAAAAGCTTGAGCTTTTAAAAAGAAAAAAAAAATTCAAAATCTGGTATTCTCTATGGCATTCAAATACAGACACATGGGAGTTTCTAGGTGTGTGGAATATGATCCAGTTTGGGATATAACATTTTTATGGTGTTGTTTCTATTTTTCTGATCCAATTGACTGTTAACATTCATGGCCTAAAGCAAAAGGAAAGCAGGTCATATAAATTAATAAAGCAAAGTTATGTGTGAGGCAATTTGAAGTGGTGGGACCTGCAGCAAAACAAAAAACACATACCCACCCAGTGGCATTTTAAAAAAAAATTTTTAATGCTTATTTATTTTGAGAGATAGAGCATGAGCGGGGGTGGGGCAGAGAGGGAGACACAGAATGCGAAGCAGGCTCCAGGCTCTGAGCTGTCAGCACAGAGCCCGACGCGGGGCTCAAACTCACAGACCGTGAGATCATGACCTGAGCAGAAGTCAGACCTTAACTGACTGAGCCACCCAGGCGCCCCCCATCCAGTGGCATTAAAGCTCATTTTAAGATGCTGTTATGGATTGAAATGTATCTATCTAAAAAAGGTATTCTGAAGTCCTAACTCCTAGTGCCTCAGAATGTGACTTTGTTCAGATTTAGGGACAGTGCATGTGTAATTAGTTAAGATGAGGTTAATGAGGGGAGAGAGAGTAGAGCGGGTCCCTAATTGAATATGGCTGGTGTACTTAGAAGAAACGGAGACAGGGACATAGGGAGAATGCCACGTGAAGATGGAAAATTGCATTTATGCATCTACGAGAAACATCGAATATTACCAGCAAACCACCAGAAGCTAGAAAGAGGCAAGGATAGATTCCCTGCAAGTTTCAGCGGGAGTATGACGGGGCTGACACCTTGATTTTGAACTTCTAGCCTCCAGAACTATGAGGAAACAAATCTTACCTCCCGTCAGCCAGTCTGTGGTGTTTTGTCACAGTAGCCCTAGGAAACTAATCCAGATGCACTGAAAGGGCCATCATCCATTGTTTAGATGAGCATATCAAATATAGTTGATTTGAAACAACTTAAACCCTTGACACAATGATCTACAGGGTAAATAGAGCCATTGATGATGAATAAATAACAGCAAACTAAGGCCTAACTCCGAGTTTCTCTGATTTTATACAACTTACAGAGCACTGGGTATGTGCTATATAGTGCACTGAGTGCTTTGTAAGCACTAACTCATTTATTCCTCATAATAATCCTACTTGTTAGGAACCATTACTACCATCTCCATGCGATTCAGGGGGAAATTTAGACACATAAGGTTAAGTGACACCCACGGTCACACAGTGAGTAAGTGGCAGAGAGGGGCCAAACCTAAGCCATCTGGTGCTGGAGTCCATGCCCTTGACCACTGTCCCATGCCAGGACACCTGAGCAGGGACATCATTCGCCATCAGTGCTCTGGCTCCATCTTTAGTTTTAGTGACTGGTGCGTGAATGTGACGCTTCCCCTCCATCCGTCAAGTCTATCGCAGAGGCTCTGATTGCCATGCTCCCTTCGAGGATACTCAGTACCTTTTGATCTGCTTCTTTGATACGGAGAGGGAACAGCATTAGTTCAACTGGTCCCTTTCTTTAATAGCCCTGGCTTACTCAAAGATCGAAGGAAGGAATTCTAATGATTGCTAGCAACATCTATTCCAACCATATGTTAAAAATGTGGGGGATTAACTCTCAGATGTATTCGAGAGCTTATTGGATCTATCATGAGGCAGAGTGGAGCCAAACCCCCTCTAAATTTTCCCTTCTCCCAATACACATTTACCTTGATACACGTGTACAGAGATACCTTCTCTTCTGGGGATTCTGTCTTTCTTCCATGCTTGGGACCCTGAGTCTATAGCTAACTCAGGTCTGGGATCTGGTGAGGAGCTATGGGTCTCTAGGGAGATGGCTCAAGTCAAGCTTCTAGTCACCAGACCTAAAGTGATTTTGATTGTTTATTAAATAAATCAAGAAAGACGGGTGGTTGCTTATTAATTTTAATCCTTACAAGCCCACGTTTAATTAAGCACATCTGGGGATATCTGTGGGTCAGAGAAGCCTCAAAAATTCTGATTGCCTCACCAGCTTTGACGTCTGCATGCAGTCGGCGCCTGGTCTCCCCTGCTCACTAAAGTTAGGGGGAGTTTCTACCGTACTCCTTTTCATGAGTGTTGTCATTCTAGAGAGCAGAGCCAAGAAAGTTCTTTGTGCTCATGGCCTTGCTGAATGAGAGGATCCTCTGAACCCTCTAGAAAGGGGGGGTGAGTGGGCAAAAAGTACCTGGTAAAAACAAACCAGCATTTCAACCTCTCTGTCTTCAAATTCATTCCCCCACATTTGTGGTTCTCAAACTTGAACATGATTCAGAATCTCCTGGAAGACTTATTAAAGCGCAGTTAGCTATGTTCCTCCCCTAGAGTTTTTGAAGCCCGAGACTCTGCATTTCTAACAAGTTTCCAAATGATGCTGATGGTCCAAGAACCACACTTTGAGAACCGCTGTTCTATATTAAGTCATAGGCTTTCTAGCCTTTCAATATAATTTACTGGGGAAAGTATTCGATCTACATTTGCATGAACCAACCTTGAGAGTTTTTAGAACCACGGCCAGCTGTCTGTGCTAACACATGGAAGGCAACATTCTGAAGGCACATTCATAGCAAAGAATTCAGACCAATCCATGTTTTTTGATCAAGTACCTTCAAAATCCATCCCCATAAATCACACAAAGACTTTAATGGTCCATAATAGCAAGCTGTGCAACTCTTTTCTTTGCTCTGCCTCTGTATTTTTCACCCCAGTTCAGACTGAGATCAGATTCTGAATACTGGCCTGAAATAATTGTGGGAGTGGGTTGGGGGTAGAGTGGGGGCAGCTATTATTAGTTTCCTCTTTGCTGCAGCAAAAGAGGAAGTAAAGAAAATTTCGTGGGAGTTTTTCAGAGGGTGTTGGTGGGTTCAGAGTATTGCAAGCACTCGGAATTCTCTGCAGGTATCGCCATTCCTATTGTGGGGAGTCAGGCTACTACTTAACCTTCACATAAAAGCTTTATGTGACTGTGAATTCAACTGTCACAATCCAGCAACCTTGTGAATTTTACTCTGGTCTTTTTTTTTTTTTTTTTTTTTGGCAGCCTTAGCCCTTACTTAAAAGAGGCAAGAGGGGTGCCTGGGTGGCTCACTTGGTTAAGCGACTGACTTCAGCTCAGGTCAGGATCTCATGGTCTGTGGGTTCAAGCCCCGCATCAGGCTCTGTCTGACAGCTCAGAGCCTGGAGTCTGCTTCAGATTCTGTGTCTTCTCTCTCTGCTTATTCCCCACTCATGCTCTGTCTCTTTCTCAAAAATAAATAAACATTAAAAAAAAGAGGCAAGAGAATCTTTCAGCATGGTCAGGACAATCTCTGAATTTCATCTGGGGCCTCAAGGCCAGAATATATGTATTTCCATTTGCCATCCTCTTACCTTAAAGATAGCCACAGATAACTTCACTCCCGTCCCAGCATTCTTCATGCCTTTTAAGTTGTTCTATGGAATCGAAACACTTACCCTTGGTTTTTATTGTTAATGGGCATCCAGTGCCGAGTATTCAGAGGCTACTATGTAGTTACTTTGCCCTATTGTGTCTCAGTGTTTTTTGCCAAATTACGAATTCCAAACATTGCACTTTTTCCTGATGGTGTTAGCTGTCCCCTACTCTATGTTTCAAGTGTTGTATCAGAGTTCTTTGGTTGCAAACAAAAGATCCTAAGTAAGAAGAATGTATGGTCTAACTAAATGGATTTCAGGTAGCCCTTAGAGCAGGAGGAAAAGCTCAAACTCAAGCTTAGAAAGTACTGGAACCAGAACAGCCCTGGAAAAGTAAGTAATAAAAATTTAACAGGCACTCTCATTAGGAGTACATGGCCCAAACGAATAAGCTGCAACTAGTTTTGGTCTTTGAGGGATTGTTTTTGAGAGATTCAATATTCACATTCCAGGAGGAAGGAAACTCATGTCCCCTTAACTATGTGCCCACCCATTTTCCAGGAGATATCATTTCACCTTGATGAACAGTCTCACCAATATTGTGTTCAGTTATGGAGGAAGCATTTGCCAAGGCAAATTTAGGATGTTTGTTCCCAGAAGAAAGAGGAAAAAATGCTGAGCAAGTAGCATGAAGTATCCACCCCAATCACTGGTTGTATTAAATACCTCGCTCCTATACGTGAATGGGCTGTGTAAGTTGTAACAGTTGTACATGTATTCGGGGTCTTTATTTTACCCAAATGCTTGGCTTTTGGAGAGTCTAGTTTCTGCACTGTCTTTGTTCTATTCTGGCTACTGTGAGTGCAGAGTTATAGGTACTTTCTTAATAAATCACAGCATATTTTAGGGACAGCAAAATGAAGACGGACACAAGTGGGTTTTAATATCCAAGAGTGTAATAGTGTAAATCTCCCTTTAAACTTAAACCATATGGGTTTACAGAGCAGTTGAAAATAAGCCTGAAAGGCATTAATAGCCTTGACTAAATAGAAACAGACATCAACCTAAGCACACAAACAGTCAGAAAACCAATGGGATGATAGAGATGTACAACAAATACAATCAAAAAGACGCAATCAAATGTGGAATACAGCACAAAGGTAAAACCTTTACCTATTATTAATTATGACAGTAATTTCTATCTCATAACATCTCACATAGCAACTGTAACCAAGAACATCTGCATTTTAAACTGAAGGTGCCTCATACGCTACAGGGAGGCAGGATATAAGCACATCTAGGAGCTGAGGAAAGTGGTTGCGCAACATCCAAGCTTTCACGCAAACCACCTCTTGCCTTAATGTGATGATGAATAGCATCTTGTCTATATACACAATGGTATGCAATTCCAAATAGATTCTGGACTAGAAGGGAAGGGTGATGTAAAGGTCCTAAGTTTCTTTAGTTACATATTCCATGTGTTCTATTTCAACAAATGCCATTTAAAAAATGATACCCTCTTTTCGTAAGTACCATTCAACCAAAGTATAAACAATCATGAACACCTTTGTCTCAAAATAAGCAAAGACAGTCACAAAAGGCCAAGAATTTCTTTGGTAAGCAGGATTTTATTGACAACCAAATCTCTCATGATTTCTTTGATGTCTGTTCAATCAAATTTCTGCTTCCCGGGATTCCCTCGTGTCCATTTACACAAAAAATCTGCAGGATCCTTGTACCTGCTTCTCAAGTCCTTAGCCCCATATCTAGGCTTGTGGTCTCCGTGTTCACTGGAAAAGACATTGCTCTTGATCTTTTAAAAGCAAATATTGGGTTAGTCATATGAGAGCTCCTAGTGGTTGAGCTAATTTTCCCTGACAAACCATTAGTTGGTACTTAGCGTATCTGGGTCATATCCAGCTTCTTGTAACAACTATTAACAAAATTCATCATTTTTTTAGGGTGTAGTGTGGGCTCAACGCCTACTAACCATTTTATGTGTGTCACCTTGAGCTTCCCTTGCTCCAGTTCTATCTGGAAATACTAGCAGTGGACATATTTTGTTTTGATAATTCTTTGTATGAATCCCACCTTCCCGAAGTGTAAACAAACATCAGCTTCCTATAGATTCCTTGCACCTGGGGTAGAGATATGTCATAAATTCATCCTAACTGATCTATCCATGCAAGACTGCATTCAGAATTGAGTAATCTGAGGTCACAGGCTCGACATGGGGGGTGGGGGGAGCATTCATGTTACTGCCATGGTAGAAGCATGGGTGGCCGTGGTGAATTCAAGAGAGTCCCTGTCAACTTGGACTCAGGAAGCGTCTGTAGTGGTTGTGTCCCCTTTCATCCAGCGTGTCCTCTTGGCTTTGGGCATTGTTTATTGTGCCCAAAACGTTATTTACTTCCTGAGTGAGCCGGTTAGTTCCTGAAACTATAGAGTTGAGTCTGTTACTCCATCATTCCCACGGATTATATGAGCTGCTTGATATCCTTTAAAAAACCAGACTTCAACTCAGGTCATGACCTCATGGTTTGTGAGTTCGAGCCCCACATTGGGCTCACTGCTGTCAGCGCAGAGCCTCCTTCAGATCCTCCGTCTCTCTGCCCCTCCCCACTCTCTCTCTCTCTCAAAAATAAATAAAACGCTTAAAAAATCCAATGTCACTTTAAAATATGAAACTAAGACCCATGAGCAATACAATACTGTTACTATTCTCTTTCTTTTAAGCAGGGAATAAATTGAAGCACATGGAAGTTAAGTAATTTGTCTAATACCACACAAAGAATAAGTGTGGGAGCTAGAATTGAAATTAGTGCCTCGATAGTATTTCATACCTTTAACTCTCTCCCCGGATAGGCTATATTTTGAATTGTTAATGATCATAGAGTTCGCGGGACATATTTGTGCCTGACCCTTTTCAGTGACAAGTTTTTAGACCATACGAACATGGTATGCCGTGACGGGAGAAAAGAAAAAAAAAATGTCTTCATGGTCTCAAGAGTTACACTGCAGATGCCAGGGAAGGAAGGGAAAACCCAGAATAGTCTGAGGATAGAAGAAGGAGAGTAGATTTGCAAAATCAAGTTTTACAGGTTACACTCTTTTTATAGAGATTTCCATTTGAGGTGTATTCATTCTGGTCATGTTTTTTGCAAAGCATGGCCTGAAAATCAGGGAATGCCATTGTAGGTGACAGCAACACTCCTTAAGTTATCGTATCTTCATCAAAGAGAAACAGGTCTATGTCCTCAGGTATTTGGCTCAGATATTAACATTTTCAAAGTGTGCATTGTCTACTTTGTTTCCAACTTGCTAATGATATTGTCCCCCTCCACCACCATCACCACTATGGTGGCTTGTGTCCACGATTGGAGCACACAGCCTTATTTTCCAGGGTCGTGAGGGACTCTTCTGGCTTGCGTCATTAGTGAAGGCTTCTGAATCCCTTCTCGCTTGTCTTCCCCACATATTGTTTGGAATTGAAGTTCTATAACTCCCTAGAAATGTTTTGTTTAATGTTACTTGATTTTGAATGTGGCTTGTTCTCAAGGATCAGTAGAATGAGTTTTGAGATGTCCATGTTCTGTGAATAGGCAAACACTCTTGGTTTCTAAAAATTAGCAACTTTTGTTTGTGCTCTCAGTGAATCGCTTTGTGTTGAGAACCTTTTATTGCCTTTCCTTGTTCCTTTATTAATTAGATATTTAAATGGGTCTTTTAAAATGAAAAGTTCCCCTTATTACATTTAAATCATACTTTTATCATTATCATGTATGAATTATCCATCATTTTTAAACGTCAATTACTTTTTTCAGTGGAGACTCAGCACTGCATAAAGTGCCTGCAAAGAATATAGTCCAAGTTGGTAGACTTGGTCGACCTTTCTTAAGGCCTCTCTAAAGACCATAGGTTCAGAAACTTGAAAAATTCCCCAACTGATGACGACTAGGCTATGGAAACAATCAGGATATACTCAGAACAAGAGAACTCACTCCAGATCTTTCCATGAAGAGAAGTTTATAATTAGAAAGACATGGTAAGAACAAAAAGGGAAAAAGGAGAAGATGAGGAACCCCGATATTAACAATAGCAGAAAGTTGCTCTCATCCACAGCACTGGAAGAACGGACATAAGAGATGGTGTAACTAGAGCCCAGGTGCCTGGGCTTCCCTCCAGAGAGCCGGACCAGAGAGGACACGCAGCCATTGCTGGACACACAGCTCAAAGTAGGGAAATAAGAAGAAACCCACTGGGTTTTCCCCTTCTTTCGTGTCCATTTTCCTGCCAGGACCTCCCAACTGATGGAGTCTAACTGAAAGCCAGTTGGCAAAGGAAACTGGGAAATACACATTTTGGCCCTTTGTGACACACAGCCTAGTGAGGGATGGGTGGGAAACCCTCCGAAGAGGAAACAGCAACCTAAGGAAAAGTTTGGAACTAGAGCAGGATTACGTCTGAAACTGCTTCCAATTATTCTTCTTCTGCCTGTACATTATTTAATGGAGCTTTCTAGAGGCAACAGTTCTGTGAGGGCTCTCGTACAAAAAGCTGTTCTGATAATACACACAAAACATTATGTCATCAGATTATAGTTATTTTTTAAATATTAGTTTATTTGCCTTGCCTTATGATGAGCTATTTATTTTTCTTTCTTCTATATATAGAACCCAAGATAGTATCAGTGCTAATGAAGTCTTATAATAACAATTATTATTAGCATGCTCTTATTCCATAAACTGGCAAGTTTCCGGTACGCCTCCAACTCCATTCCCATTATTATAATCATGTAATGTCTAGCAATAACATCACATTAAAATTTCAAAGAATTTTTCTCTGTTCCCTGACAAAATAAAACCTTTACTTGTTTTACAGATTATAATTCCTATTTTTAGTCATAAAAAGGGGCAGATATAAGGAATTTTCTGGTTGATAATGCAGGAGGGAGTAAAAAGAAAGTGTTGTGAAGGCTATTTCATGGAAGTGCTGAGTGATCATCAGTGACCAAGTTGTGCCAAAGGCAAATGGAAGACAGCAGTGGAGACCTAGTAGCGAAGGGCAGCAGGTGACAGGGAGCTTGCGGTGAAGACGAGGCAGAGGGCAATTAAGTTATTCCACATATATTTAAAAAGGACCCGCCGCATGCCAACCACTATCTCAGCTGCTGGCCATAGAGAGAAAAACAAGAGAGAGACCTGCTATTTTTTCTGTGGATCTTCTATTCTCATGAGGAAGAAGAAAAAAACAAAGCGAGTTTAAAATCTGGAATAATTTTAGGTAGTGGTGTTATAAAGAGACGATATTTGCCAAACGGGCACCTTTGAAGAGGATGGCCAGGAAATTCCTCCCCGAGATGGCTTTGCTACTGAGACCTGAGTGAGGACCTCAGGACAAAGCATTCCAGACAGGACATAATCCTAGAAACCGCAACAAACTTGGCATTTTTGGAGGAATCCAAAGGCGGCCACGTGGCTAGAACACAGTGAGGGAGGGAGAGAGGAAATGGGTTGGCTGCTGCAGCAGCTGCGTTTTATTAAACCCACAAATTAGGGTGGAACCATTATTCCAGGATGACTGTTAAACAGATAACACTGGGATTGTAAGGAAGGAATTCCGTTAATGCGTGCCATGGTATTAGGTGCTTAAAGGACACCAAGATGAATATGGCACAGTTCCTACCTCTCAGGACACGCAGCTCAAGAGGGAGATGCCAGAATTAAAAAAAAAAAAAAAAAAGACTCAGGACAAGAAACACACATACATAGTGCAATGGTTGTGTAGAAGGAAACCATTCAAACAAGGCAGTAAACTATTAAAGAAGACATTATTTTCGTAAAGAAGTCTAAGATGGATTGTGATGCTTCAAATGTAAAACAAAATAATTCAACTTTGAGCGCATGTGACGAGGGACCGTTTCATGTCTTCTGGTATCAAACCAGAATGTGGGTCATGAGGTTTCGGAGCTCGAAGGGATATTAGTTATCGCTAAGTTCAAACCCGTCACTTTTCTAATGAGGAGTTACAAGAGGTGAAACTACTAGCTCAAGGTCAGTAAGCTGACACCTGCCCATGAATCTTTCTAAACATGTCTTGCTTCTGTTTTGCATATAGTAATAACATGGTCATAGGTGTCAGCTTTAACCAATATGCCACTACACGTTCTGAGACACAATTTAAAGGTATGGTTCGCCTCATGTCATTCATTCATTCATTCATTCACTTACCCGTCAACAGATATTTATAGAAAATACGCCTTTCATATGCCATCGAACACCTACTTTCTATGTGCCACTGAACATTTTATGGTAATCACTGCACTCTTACACAGTGAATCAAAAAGCCAAGTTTAAAACATACAGTTGTTATTTCTCCCTTAGCAGAATGTAATGGAAAGTACGAAGTCATTATAAGTAGAACCATAATTTTCCCAAAGCATGACAGTAATTCTGGGCTTCCTGTCTAAAAATAGGTTGGTCCACGCTAAATGGACCCCACTGCACTTCTTTAAATCACAATTACCAAGTAACCATCCACAAACAGCTGATGTTAGAATTACATGATCTAGATGAGCAAACTTCATACTAGGGCATTTAAAGATATGTCTGTGGGATGACTAATAGACTATATGGAGAGTGAAATGCTCAGCTGCTCAGAATTCTTAGCAGGTCTCTGAATTCTGTCTAAAAATATTGGCAGCAACATCTGCCCTCATTGTCAACGCATGCTGAGAAGGCTTTAATATTCACCCAGAACAGGTAGGCTCTTGGCTTTCAGGGTGGTTGAATAAAGATCCTCTACCCAGCAATCTGTGTAGACTGCATTTAAACATCCTTGGAGATACTGAAAACTGCTGGGAACTTAAATTTTAGTTTCAGGAGGATTGGTATTTGTTAAAGAAATCATTCATTTGGAGTCAACAGACAGGTTCTAACGTCACCTGTGCAACGAACAAGTCCATGGCTTTGAATGTTCTCTTCTCCGTCCCTGTATAACTCTTTACTATGCTCTCAGGGCAACCCATGGGTCGTTTATGGATGGTCTTCTGATCCCTGAACATATCATATATTTTCTAACCCCAGTGCCTTTGCTCAGGAATCCAACAGATTCCTCTGTTTGGCATCTCTATTTCTGTGCCTAAAACAAAGCAAAATAACACAAACTTCTGCTTATCCTGTAAGGCCTGACTTTCATCAGGAAAAGTTGATCACATCTTCCCCAGTATTCTATAACTTTATTATGCACAAAGGCCTACTTTGTGCCATGTCCTTTATATGCACTTATCTAATTTAATTCGCACAACATTTTTCCTCATTTCTAAAGATGGGAAATGAGAACCAGTGTCAAGTTGCTAGCAACTAGTACAGCTGAGAGTCAAACCTATGAACATTTAGCTTATTTTCTAGCTATCTAGCCTCTACCTGCCAAGCATATCAGAACTAGTTTTATAAATCTCTACTTATTCTGCAGAATGTGACTCTTTGAATGGAAAGACCAAGAAAGTGGAGCTGGAGCTTGGGGAAAAAGATCAGTTCATCCTACAAACGTAAGGTGGTATTCCACCATGTTTGTGGCAAGATTGAAATCTGTTATAATAAAATCGTAATTGGGGCGCCTGGGTGGCTCAGTCGATTAAGCACCCGACTTTGGCTCAGGTCATGATCTTGCTCTTTGTGAGTTTGAGCCCCGCATTGGGCTCTGCGCTGACAGCTCAGAGCCTGGGGCCTGCTTCGGATTCTGTGTCTCCTTCTCCCTCTGTCCTTCCCCGACTCGTGCTCTGTTTCTGTCTCTTAAAAATAAGTAAACATTAAAAAAATTTTTTTAATCATAATTGATTGGGCAGGTTTGGAACTAGAAAGCACAATTTGTCATAGGCACACAAATTTTGATACTTCTCTTCCTTAGTTTTTCTATCTCCAGTCCCTAAGACACATGGTATTCCGCATCTTTTTGCAACAGGTCTGTGAATGAGTCTCTCCAATTTTTCTAGAATGACTCATTTATCCAATTAATGCTTACTGAGCATCTATTGTGCTCAAGGCATTATAAAGAGTTCATAGAGGTATAAGGTTGAATCCGTGCCCTCAGTTCCACTCATAAGTGAGATAAGACATGTACACATGTAACTATAATTGAATTTTGTGTAACTATTCAATTTTAGGGGAAACGCCACTTATCTTTTATTAATTCAGATTCACACTTTTAAGCCATCATCAGTTTGCGGTTCGTTTCCACTGTCACACCTGAGAGGAAGTCAATTGAAAGTGGAAGGAAGGGAAAAGTACAGACAAAGCATAGAAGGGATGCTAATGTATACGAACAAAAACAGACAGGAGACATCGTGGTAGTTCTGAGTAATATCTCAAAAACTCATTTTCCCTTTTACTGCAAATGGCAAGTTCTAAGTCAGAATAGTTGTAGTCAAATGGTGCACCATCCAAAACATCGCCCCAAACGGTAACGTTATAAATACATAATGCTCCCTCCTCCCACATACACAGATGACTATCTGAGGTCACCAGTATCTCACCAGTCTGGGAGATTTTTCTGTTCCTATAGCTCTTGGTCTCATTCCTTTAGGCAAATTAGCAGAGCTCCATCAAAATGCATCCTTAATTCATAAGCAGATAATACTTTGAGCTGGCAAGTCTCATAGCTGAATACAGCGCTGGCATCCGTCCCTTATCCAACACACCAGCCACTGCTCCATAGCCAAATCCCCTGTTAAGTCCTTCACCACACTGTTTATGTCTCCTGTAGGGCCCCCGGAATATATTTTGTGTATCGTCTTTGTCGGTCCAGAACTAGAAGCCCAACAGTACCGGTTAGGACAAATGTTGGTTTGCTAATGGGTTATTTCTTCTCATATTCTATATACTTATTTATCCCTTCCACCACATGTCCTACTATTACCATCTAGAGACATTTGGGAGTTAGTCTTCCTGTGTCACTTCTGCACCAATGATTACAGAGCACTAAGCTGAAAATTATACCTTTGTCCTTCTTAAAAACCAGAATTTGGAGGTAAAGAATTGGAATTTCATGAAGGCTGCTTTATGTTTCATCTTTTGGTTGTAAATGACATCATAGATTTGAAACCCTGAATTCATATGAAAATGATCCGCAGGACCATGAGGCCCTTGGGAGCAGAAACTGTGTTTATTCCCTGCACCCCACACAAAGTTTCCAAATGGGTGCTCAGTGCATTTGTGTTGAATCCAACTGAATAAAAAATTGTGGTTCATTTTGTTTATGCTGCAGATGGAAATCTGCTGGTAATGTCACCCAAGTTTAAAGGAAAATCCTTGGGTTTTAAAGAACCTAGGTAGCAAGACAAACAGTATGTGGAATGGTCGGAAGAGTTTTGCTTTAAGTTCCGAAATCCGTGGGGGACTCCTTTAACCAACCTGTTCTGTTTTGCATCTATCTTTCCGCAGTGCTATGGGTTTTACCCAGTGCAAACATTTACCTGTCAAGTTGATGCTTGGATGAAAAGACAAGCGAACGTGCCCATATGTATGTATATTAAAAAAAAAAAAAAGCAGAAAAGGGTGCAACCTCTTTCACTCTTTTTAATTGTTTTAATTTTGAATTATTTTAGTCATCTTTACACCCAACGTGGGACTCAAACTACAACCTAGAGATCACAGGGTCGCGTGTTCTTTCGACTGAGCCAGCCAGGCACCCCTTCTTTCACTCTTTATAATAGCAGAACATTTGACTTTTGCACCCTCTTTTCCATAGTCTCATGATTTAAATGCATCCTTAAAGCTAACCTGTCTTGTCAGGCATGTAATAACTGCAGGAAGGTACAGCGATTGTGGAGAGTGGAGAAGGGGTGATGTCCTGCTGTTCCTTGTTGTAGTCACTTTATCAGCCAGAGGAGTCAGTTTTCCCCGGTGGCTCCCTTCAGCTTGGTTGTCATTTTTCAGCGGTGAAAGCGACATCAACAGACAGCAGCCTCTTCCGCGGAAGAAAGAGGATCTGCCACTTTAAATTTTCAGCAGGCAACTGGCATTTTATTATTTACGTATTTCATGTCATTATGTTGGATAATATAACAAATGATGCAATCAGATCCACGGGAAATTTAAAGTGGTGTGCACCTGTTCTCACCTGGGAGAGGAGCATAGCTCGTGCACAACTTCCCCAGCTGAAACCCAGCAGTACACAAAGCCTTTGCACACAGCCGCGCTCCCAGACTGACAAATAGGCCAGGTTGGAGAACGCGAAACGCATTCCTTTAGCCTTCTTTGATGGGCTTGACTTGGTTTGTTAAGAAAATGGCCTTTCCCCATATCGGAAAAAAAAAATTCTTGCTGTTGTTGGCAAAGTCGGCTCCCCAAACTGCCACTGAGGCAAGACCATAAAAGCCAAGTACAAGTCACAAGCGCTTTTCTGAGGTCATTGGCTGAATATGCCTGCCAGTCCTAGGAATGGACCCATTTGTCAGTAATGCTGCTACTCCTATTTGAATCTGTATGCAGAGGACACATAATTGCATTTTCTGCAGCAAACAAGCCAGGAAAATACGTTTCTCAAAAGGAGAGAATCGTGGGTCACGCGAAAGGACCAAGCTCCGCCCCTCACCCCTTTTTAACATCCTTGAGAAACTTGGAAATTATTCAAAGAAAAAAATGACTAAAATAAACAGTCAGTCTGGTGGATAACTTCCCTTTGAGTCGTGAGTCGTAGTGGGATAGTGTCAGGAGGGGTGGGGTACGGAAAAATGCTGAACACCCCAATTCATGGCCAGTCACTTGTCACCAGACCAGGTTCCTGAAAGAGGATAAACATTCAAGCAATACCTTTTTTTTTTTTTCTTGTAAGGCTTTTGTCTGAAATCCCAGTGGAGTCTCCTAGCTAGCTAAATATCTAATAGGGCTACTAGATAATATATAGGAACCCCAGTCAAATTTGAATTTCAGATAAACACGTAATCTTTTCGCATAAGTATGTCCCAAATATTGGACGCTGGAAATACAAACAAGAACATCCAATCTAGTGAGATCAGACATATAGACATATGATGAACTATTAATCACATTAAGACAACATGCTATACAGCACACGTTTAAAGTGTTTTGTTCATTCTATACTAAAATAATATATATAATATATTTATACTATACAGCAAGTCCCAAATATGGCATTAGACATACTTATACTGAAAACTTATTTGTTGTATACGTGAAATTCAAGTTTAGCTGGGAAATGGGGTTTTATGTTTGGCTCATTAGTTTGGTTTGGTTTTTGCTAAATCTGTCAACGCTACCAAGAAGAAAAGGACACCCAGTGTCTGGACTACCTGTAAGCCTAAGACAAGTGCCCTGCTTGGCCCCTGTCACCTGGATCCATACCCACATCCGTCACATACATCATTACTAGCCCACCTGTCAGCAAAAAACACCATAAGGAAGGAAGTCGAAGGAAGATGTGTCAACTCCTCTCAGCCCAAGCTTCCCCAGGAAAATGCCTCTTCCCAAATGGGAGGCAGCCCAGATCCCTCCATTGCGTCAACCATGTATAAGAAGGACGCTAGGAAGAGACAACATGCTTCAGGGTCTCTGAGTTTCAGTACCTTCAGTCGTTACCTCACAATCTCCACCACCAAGCACTGTGGTCCAACCAAGGACCTTAGACATCTTCTGGACAGTTACCTACCTGAGCATCAGAGATGCTTCTGCCTCTCAGACTGTTTGTTTCTTCACGACCATATCTATAAAAATCTTCTTCCTTTTGATAATGCCTACTGTAAAGGACATAAACTAGTGTTCATAGCTGTGACTTTCAACTTTTCCTATGTCAGAGTCATCTGGTGGGCTTGCTAAAACAAGGGTTGAATTTCTAATTCTGTACATCTGGGGTGAAGCTTGAGGGTTTGCATTTGTAATATGAACCCACATCATGGTGATGCTGCTGGTCCAGGGTCTACCCTTTGAGAACAATTAGGCCACAGATTAGTCTTCCTTGTCATGGCCAGATGTTGTCTTCTCATGGTTACAAGATACTATATCCTATTAAAGTGGCCATTAGACACCTTTAAATCAATTCTAGAAGACACACACGTGTGTGTGTGTGTGTGTGTGTGTGTACATGCACACGTTATAATATTTATATATCAATTACTTTGAAAGTCAATAAATACACATACAGTTAATGTTATATTAATTATAGAACACTGCGTTTCTTACATAGCTGCTTTTAGTGAGACACAGAAATTTCTCTATATATCTGAGAATACATTTCCCTTCCCACCCACCCACCCACTGAACTACTATGTATATGATATTTATACTTAGAGAAGATAGTACTTTTGCAAATAAATCAACTCGAAGTTATAAACTGCTCATTTAAAAATGGTTTTTCTTATTTTAATAAGTAATATATATTTTAACAGAAAATTTAAAAATAAAGAAAACATCTTCAAAATAAAACATAGAAGTTACCTCTAATCCCACTACCTAGAAAACCTCCATGAACGTTGTGTATCTTTCCTGTAGTTTTTGTTTTCCCTTTTTTGCTGCATTATGAAATCAGGACCACATTGAACATACTGTTTTGTAATTTTTTTCACCAAATGATAAATTGTGGGCATTTCCCTATGCCACTAATATGCTTCGACAATATGATTTCTGATGACTACAAAGTGTTCTTTCACGAAGATATGCCATCATTTGTTTTGTTTATCCCCTATTGTTGGGCATTTTTTTGCTAATAGAAATAATGCCAGAGGTGCCTGGGTGACTCAGTAGGTTAAGCATCTGACTCTTGATTTCAGCTCAGGTTATGATCTCACGGTTCATGGGTTCAGGCCCTGCATCAGGCTCTGCACTGACAGTATGGAGCCTGCTTGGGATTCTCTCTCTCTCTCTCTCTCTCTCTCTGCCCCTCCTCCCACTCAAAATAAATGAATAGACTTTTTAAAAATTTTAATATAAAATGCCAAGAGAAATTTCCAGGTTAAAATGCTATCCTAGCTGGTCACTACAATCAAACTTCATCTCATTTTTTAACTAAAGTATCAGTGAAGACCAGAAAACAATTAAAACTCACAGTAAATCCTAACGCTTTGATTTATGAACAATTTAATGCTAGAATCTGGACGGACTGTTAACTAGAAGACAGAACTAAGCAAAAAATAAAGCTAGTTAAGTTTTATCTTATGAAATCCCTCTCCTTTACCCCTGTGAAACAGAAACCACGTGGTGGCAGGGAAAATGGGATACTATAGGATGTCCTATTGTCTATCCTCTGCTCAGAATTCAAGATCATCACCTAACAGATTAGAAGCTGTTCTTTGCACGACAGCTGGTATTTCTTAAGGATGGACTCTCTTCTTTCCAGTACCTCATATTCCACACTTCTACAGAAACACCTCTACCCAGAATGCAACTGATTGCACAAATGGTGCACTGGTGGTAATGACCCCCATCTGAGGAAGTGGAGCCCCACGAAAACAAACAAACAAACAAACAAACACCCTCTGTCAGTTAGGAACACAGGGTTAAACAGACTGCTAGGAAATGTGTATCAAAGAGTATCGTGTTCCAAGTATTCTGCCTGTTTACAGCCTCATAAAGCCAGACAGTAGCCATAGAAGATGCTATCTTAATAAAGCAGAACTGTAATAGATGAATGCCTTCTAGAAGTAGGTATTGAACTCACCAACTTTCCTTCTAGTTGTCATAATAAGTAAGGAAGTATACCATGATACAGGTGGACAAAACCAACGGAAAGCAGCATATATTGTGTTTGTTGACATATGCCAAGCTCATAACAAAAGTGAATAGAAAGCACCAGGAAGCCCATGAGAAAATAACAAAAATATGAAAGATTCAGATAAGAAGTGTAACTATAAAAATTATCAACTGCCAATTCAGGGGAAAAAATGTGAAACTTTTTGACATCTTCAATTGATACAAGGGAAAATTACTTTGATGAAAAGGAGCTGAACTGTGTACAATGAGAATAACCCAGGAAGAGAGCCAACAAGTTGTCGTGAAGGCAACAGTATGAGATAAAAATAGATGTAGATGAGATGTGGAAGGATTGCAGATAAACTAAAAACATAATATCAGAATGTAAAATGCCATTGGAGGTCAAAAAGAACATAATTGATGTAGAGCACAAACTTGGGATCCTTTACCAGATTGCAGGGGAAAAAAAACACAGCTATGAAAGTTACAAGAGAGCTGTAAGTACAGACAATAGAAAGCTGTAATATATACTATAGAATAATTGGATTCCTGAAGAAAAGCTAAAGCAATTACAACAGAAGAAAGTACCAAATATAGTTTTTAAAAAAAATTTACAAACTAAATAAAAATCAGATTCCATCAGCTAATAATTTGTAGGGAGGGGGAAATCAGTGAAATACTACCTATAACTGGAGTTACTCTGTGTAGACTTATTTTTTTATTTATGCCCTTAAAATTTTTTATAATCCTCCTTTGAGAGGTGGAGCCTCATTCCCTTTCTCTTGAGCGTGGTCCAGATGTGGGGCCTTGCTTCTAACAAATAGAATAAAGTGGAAATGATAGTGTGTGACTTAGGGACTAAGACAGGCACTACAGTGTCCTGCTTGTCTTTCTCTCTGTATTTGCCTCCTTGTCTCTGTCTCTCTCTGTCTCTTTCTGTCTCTCTCTTTCTCCCATCACTTGCTTTGGGGAAAGTCAAATGCCATGCTGAACAACGTGTGGAGGGATTCATGTGGTCAGGGACTGAGACTTCCTGGTGGCAACCAGGAAGGAACTGAAGTTTTCAGTCAATAGATGGCAGCCATGACAGCTGTCATCGTGGCATTAGATCCTTCAGCCCCAAGCAAGCCTTCAGATGACTGTAGCCCCAGCTAACTCTGGACTTTGACCTCATCCGAGACCCTAAGCCAGAATTACCAGCTAAATCTCTACTGGATTCTGACTCTTAGAAATGGTAACAAATGTTTGTTGGTTCAAGCCACAAAATTCTGAGGTAATTTTTTACCCATCTGTAAACAACTAATACATCCTGGCAGCGTTTTTAATTTTCAATTTTTTGTATGTTAATGCAAAGACTATTAAGTATAAATTATTTGAAAAATAGTTATGTGCTGATAATAAGCAATCACCTCTACCAAAAAATTACTTAGAACAAAAATAGAAACAGCCTTCGACTTCTCTTCTACAGTACTAAATGCTAGATATTAGTAAAGGAATCTCTATTGATTTTGGAGAAAATATTTTGACTCCATGATTGTTTACAAAGCTAAGACATTCTCAGATATTAGAGTTCTTAAAATATACCACCAAATGTTCTTGGGGGAAAAACGGCAATATTTTCCAAATAAGTTAGTAAAAAACCAAAAAGTTTAATAAAAGGAAAAAATGGCTACAAAAAGCAGTAAGCACTGCTAATTAACTATTGATGAGTGTAAAACATTGCAATATTGTTGAAAACTAGTTATTAAATGATTATAATTATCAATTTCTTCAAAATTAAAGATACATAATTAAAAACCAAAAGTTGCTCTAATGATATGATATAATATAACATAATAAAATATAAATATGCATTTAAAACCCAGATTATATTAAAGAGATTGAGACATGAGGGATAAGGGAGAGAGTGCCCTGAACTCTTTTACTTCTAGGAGTGGGGGAAAACTTAAAAATTGTTTCACTAAGGTTGTTGAAAATTAGAGAAATACAGAGTAAAGATTTATTTTGAAGTTGTTAAATATAACCAATGACACAATTAAAATCAGGACCTATCTTCACATACCTGAGAGATAATGAAATATGAAAACATCGTTTATATAACAAAAGGAAGAAAAAAGTGAAAAAATGTGAAAGCATAATGATTGTACAAAATACGTATTTTGTAGATATAAAAGTGAATGTTTAAGTTATCACAAAAATATAATTAAGTGAAAATCCCACATTATAAACCAAGATATATACTAGGTCAAAAATGAAATCTGTTTACTGACAATGACATAACATCAAAAAAATGACACAAAATTATATGAGTAAACATTAAAGTAAAAATAGATTTAATAAATTTCAAAAGAAACAATATTGCAGGATTAACATTAGACAAAGTGGAATTCAGTGTAACAGACAAAGGAATTACCTGTCTTAAGGGGTCATTTCATATTAATAAAAGTATACTTGACAAACAAAGTATAAAAATCATAAACCTTCCTGTACCAATGAAAATTAGAACTACATATATAAAGCAGAAATTCTTATAAATAAGATGGAATTGTAGGCATGTTAAATATAAGTTTTTAAAGCTTTTTCCCTAAAGTTGATCAAAAAGAAGGGGAAAAAAAGTAAGAGAAAATACAGCATAATTTGAGATATCAAAATCATAAATCTCCCCAAAAGAATTAGCAGTTTTAGCTATTTTTTAAAAGTTAAACTTTTATATGAAAAAATAATAAAAAAATAAATTTACCAATTGGAAAGAAGTTTGGAACATATTTGACAAAAGGATAATATTCTACACTTAAAATCTTTTAAAGCAATGTAAATTGACAAGAATAGAAAAATAGGAAAAATCATGTACTGGTAATGACAAGCCCTCTTGGTGGGAATGCAGACTGGTGCAGCCACTCTGGAAAACAGTATGGAGGTTCCTCAAAATTTTATATATATATATATATATATATATATATGTATATATATATATATATATACACACACACACACACACACACATACATATATACATATATAGTATGTTATATATTATAATATGTAATATAAAATATTATATATATAGTCCAATATATAATATATATAATGGAATATTACTCAGCCATTAAAAAGAATGAAATTTTGTCATTTGCAATGATGTGAATGGAGCTAGAGTGTATGATGCTAAGTGAAATAAGTCAGAGAAAGACACGTTATGATTTCACTCATTGTGGATTTTAAGAAACAAAACAGACAAACATATGGGAAGGTGGAAAAAGAGAGAGAGAGAGAGAAACAAACCATAAGAGACTCTTAATGATAGGGAACAAACTTGAGGGTTGATGGAGGGAGGTGAATGGGGGATGGGCTAGATGGGTGATTGGTATTAAGGGGGGCACTGGTGATGAGCACTGGGTGTTGTTTATAAGTGATGAATCGCTGAATTCTACTCCTGAAACCAATATTGCACTGATGTTAACTAACTAGAACTTAAGTAAAAATTTAAAAAAAGAAAAAAAGAAATTAAAATTATCAAGAAGCTCCTAAAAACACCTTTGTTAAAGAAAACAAAAGACTGTAAGTTCAGAGATTGAGCACGGAGAGGAGAAATTTCACTGCAAAATGTGAAATCCAGTTACAGAGTCTAGGCTCTGAGGAATACAGTCCATGGTAGAAAAAATGAGATAGGTCTTCTGAAGCTAGAACAATGCACATGTCTGTGTCCCATATTAAGAAGCGAAGCCTCTGAATGTTGTCGCTTAGCTGGTGATGAACTGGATTTATTGGTTAAATAAGCACAGGCTGGCTGGAGATGGTCTGCTGCACATGTGGGGGCCCAGCTTTGGGCTGTGGCATCCAGCTGCCTGTGTGTCGTACATGAGGTGACCAAATGGAAATTCTTACTTCCCAGCAGGTGAGGCGACCAGATCAGGGTTTGTCAATTTCATAGTGCTTAATTTTTCTTTTTACAATAAGCATGAATTACTTTTATGATCAGGAAAGAGAATAATATATTTCCGATCTGAAAACAAAATGTAGATTTTGAATCAAATCGAAAGTTTAAATCATGAAGCAACTCACAATGCCCTTCAAGAAAGCACCATAACGTGAGAAAATACATTTTAAAAATTCTAAAATCATCACTCATATTTTCTAAATTGAGGGACAGGATTTAGGACTGAGAGTCATTTAAGGAAGAGACTGCAGTGCCTCATAGGAGCCCCTTTTTCATTACAGGTAGAATATTCCAAGGCTATTACAATAAAGCAAGAAGATCCATCGTATTTTGATAATTTCATTTTCTTCTGACCGGATGGACAGGTGCATTGATGAGGATTAAATTCCTGGGAGCTACTGACCTAGTTGAGACCTAATAGCCCCAAGTCAACATAACTGTGCAGGCGTACCAAAGAATAAGCTGATTCATCTAAAGAGCTTCTTTCTAAGGTACTTGTGAGCTCATTAAAAAGCCAAAAACTTAGACCCTGAAACACATGTTCTAAAGGAATCCAGTATGGCCCCAAGCCAGTGAAACTGGTGCTCCATGAAAAATTTCAACAAATATAAAAGTATGTGTTGTGCATTACATTATTGTATCAAGTCTGTTCTGTTCCTTCACCCCTACCTCCTACCTCGGGAAGATTACACTCAGACCCTCATGTCTCTGGGGCCAAAAAATCAGGTCAAGAGAGCTGCTCAGCATCCAAGGAGGACTTGTTCTGCCAAGTGTTTATAAGTGAGCAAGAAGGAAGATGGGAAGAAAGGATCTCTTAGAGGTCAAACCAAGAGTCGTGTAGAATAAGGGACTGGACAACTACTGCACAGGCAGAACCAGGACCTATTCAAGGAATGTTTTCCAATGTCATGGCCAGAGTCCTGGCTATGTGTGCCAGAGGGCTTTCAGCGTTGTTATGGGTCAGTGGCTTCGGTGGACTTCCGACTCAGTCCCTTTCCAAAAGGGAGTGTAGGTTGTGGTTGTTCTGTCAGTGTTGCCTATATATAGTTCATACATCTCCAGATCAAAAGGACCCACATGTAGAACTGGTATGGAGCTTATCACAAGAATTCTGGTACTTTGCGCCTAGTGCTATAATTGGGGAACACTTTGTATTATCTCTTTTAGGGAGGGATGGAGTGTATTTTCAATGCAGAAGGGAAGGAGAAAATACTTGTGACAGAGACGCAGGACAGAGATAAGATTATATTATTGTACAAAATATTTGCTATCCTTCCCTGTGGTTGAATCACACACTCATACTCCATGGAAGTCAGTTTTTGTCATGAAATGTGAGCAGAAGACACGCGAATCTCTACTGAGCAGAACTTCTAAGAATGGTTGTATGGTTCTGCCATGCTCTCATTTCCCCATACCACGAGCCATTGCCCTAAGTCTATTCCATCATCCCAGAGATGAGAGTGAGGAAACAGACCGGCAGGTAATCCATGATGAGCAATAAAACAATTTAAAAATAAATCTTTATCACTGTAAGCCATTAAGATTTTTGACTCACTTGTTACCCCAACATATCAATCTAGGATGGCCGATACAGGATACTTATTATGTGATTAAAGTGAATATTATTTGATGAAAGCTATTTCGGACCTCAGCAAATTCCCCTCTCTCCTGGGTTAAACATCTGCTTTGTCTTTTAAAATTCTTTCTTATTTAAAAGTTTCATATTTTAAACTCTTTCTTATTTCCTTTTCCTTTTTAAATTTAAATTAATTTTTTAAGTGAAAAGGAAAAAGAAAAAGAAAAATTAATTTTTCTGAGTATACCTTTGACCTCAATGCACAATTACAAATATATACTGTTGTCATCACCATTTTCTAAATCTTTTTGTGATTGTATTTTTATTTCCCCTCTGGCACAAAAGTTGAGTTCTTCAATTTTTTTGAGCTGCTGGGTCTTTGAATTTTAACTCGAAGTACTAATTTCTGTTCTCTCTGCATCGAAATTCAGAGCCCACATAAATTTAGCATTTTAATGTAGTAAAGACCTTTTTTGATACATAAATTTTATACATGTTCCATAGCTGTCTAAAACAGATGTGTTATCAGAAAGGTCTAAGGATTAATGCATATATATTACCTTTATTTAATTATGGAAACTATATTACTTAGATCCTATATATCATTATTTACTTTTTACTCATTTCATTTGTTTAAGACTGGGTTAAGTAATTTGGTAAAATAGTGCTTTGTATATTATTTTTTGTATTTCCAAAAGTTTTATGCTACGTTTTGTTTTTCAATAATAACACTTCACACTAGTGATACCTCATATTTCATATTTATTGAGCACTGACAAAATACTAGGCATCTTCGTTTTTTGCTTTCTGTTATTTTCTTTTGGATGTCTTTGTTTTCTGTGTTTTTCTATATGAGATAGATTTTCTTCTCTCTCTCTCTTTCTATTCTTTTAAGAAACTACTCATCCTGATTCTAATTCAAATGCTTTTTTCTTCTAAAATTTTTAAACAAAAATTTAATATTCATATTCAAAAACTTCTATGAACTCACCAGTGTCAAGAAAATCCAAGAAGAAACATGAGAGAGGGGACTCACAGCTATCAAGCTTTGTTATATTGAAATTATCATTTAGACACAGTAATAATGTTGACAAACAATAGCAGCACGCACAATTTACTGAGCACCTGTTAATATGCTAAGCACTTTACATAATTACATATTCTAATTATCACATTAATCCTATAGTGCAAATGCCATTATCTCCAGTTTCGGATGAGGAAACTGAAGCTCAAAAAAGTTAGGTAATGTTCTCCAATTCATACGCTCTCAAGTGGTCGAGTTAGGATTGTGCCCATGTCTGTCTGATTCTTAGACAAGTGAGTTTAAGGCACTGAGCATCTATACAGAACACACTGAATGACCTTATTGGCGGAAAAGTTAAATAGCTTTGTCACTATTTGAGGTAGTGCATGATTGGTTTTTCTATCCAAGAAGCTTTTAGAAGAAATACAGGATTATAAATCATCTTTGTATACCTGGGTGTTTCATAAGAATTACAGACATTTGTGAATTAGAATGAGTAACATTTATAGTGCTCTCCTTCGTTTGCTAAATACAAACCTTAAACATTCTTTCCTGAATTCTTTATCCAGCATTTTACCACCTGGTGGAACCACCAGCTCCTGAGTGAATATTCCTAGTTTTCACACGTGTAAGAATACGTTAGAATGTTTGTGCCGTATTCTTGTTGCTCATCCCCCGCCCCACCTGCACACACTTATCTTCCAGAAATAAATCTGAATAAAAAAAGAGGGTTATTTCTTCCCTTTATTTATCTGGTAAGCTGTTTTAGTACAAAGGTCTCACTTCACACACAATACCCAAAATAGAGTTCCTCCCAGCTTCCCCATCCACTAAACTGTGGCATTATATGTATGTGTGGTCTCTATCAACTTGACCTTCCTAGCAGGATAAACTAAACGTCATTCTTAAATTTGGGCTCTAAGGATATTAAATGTGAGTCTCGGCCTATCCAACATTTCAGAAGGAAAGAACATAAATCTTTTATGTTTTTTTCGTAACGCATGAGAAGAGGAAGGGAAATAAGTTTCGGTGTGGTTATATCAGGTGCAATTAGTTTGACTTTTCTAACAGAAACACCCCAAAGAACAGTGGCTTCAGTGGTATAGAAATTTACTTTTTTTAAACATATAATAGACAGAGCTCTCATAGCAGCTCTGCCTCATAAAATTGTCAGGGTTGTCTTCCAACCCTGGTTGAGAGGTCGTTCGGCCTTCCTCCCTAGGTATTGTCTTCATCAGCATGGCCCACGACCCACATTTATTTCAAGGGGGAAAGAGGAAAAAGAACGACATGTGTACTCCTCTCAAGTCTACAAGCTGAAGGCTGCCCAAGTCAGATCCGCTCACATCCCATTGGCCAGATTTAGCTGCAAGGAAGGCTGGGACTGTAGATTTTTATGGGAGCCATGTACCTCCAATGGTACAATGAAAAGTGCCTTAGCCTAACATGAAAGGATTTCTGGAGACTGGTTGCACAGCAACATGAATGTACTTAACACCACTGAATGGTACATTTAACACTTAAAATGGTAAATTTTGTGTTATGTATATTTTGCCTCAATACTTTTTTTTTTATATAACAAAAGAAGAAATGCCTTAGCCTAGACGTTAAGAGAAATGAATTCTGGTTCCATCTACGCCATAATTAACTTTGGAATCTTGGGTGATTTTAGTTTTAGTGAACGTGACTTTACTCATCTATCTATGCAATGAAACCATTATAGGTTACCCTTTTGAGGTATAACTCACTTGACTCTACATTAGCTATTTATGTTAAGTAAAAGTGGATTTATTGGACATAAGTAGGAAACTGGAAAAATAAATAAGTAGGACATAAATAGGAAACTGAAAATCAGAGGGACTAGTAAACTGAGGAAAAGGACTACCACCAGGCCCAGTCTTGTCTACACTGCCCTTGTGATGAGTTAACCCCAACTGCTCCCTGCCTTCTTGCTGTTTACATTAAAAATTGTTAAGTCATTGAAGACAGTGTCCCCACAGGCCCAGCCTAGATCTGTGCCTGCCCCAGGGTAGATAGAAGATGAACCTGAACCCTTTGGTTTCATTATGGAAAATAGATAAAACCTGGCATTAACACTACTCACAACAAAGGGCAGACACAAAGAGAATGGGACGCCTGAAAGTCCAGACAACAATACCCACCTTTTCCCTTTTCCTCAAAACTCTCTTCTTGGTCAACTTGCATCACAACACTTTCTCCTACTTTTCCTCCTGTTTCTGTAACATTCTTCATTCTCTCAGCTTTGCTTTCTCTCTGATTCTGAAATCTTACAGTTCTTCAAGAATGTTCTACGAGGGCCTCATCTTTTCTTTAGCAGTACACTCCGACACCCTTGCTCAACATTTCAGCTCCTGATTCTGCTGACGGTCCCCAGATGGCCGTCACAAGTCTGGGTTCTCTTGCAGTCCGGAAGCATGTATATAACTGTCTAGTAGATCTGTGACCTCTCAAACTTATGATGCCCAGAACCACATTCCTCAGATTTTCCTGAAATTATGCTTCTTTTTTGCTTACCTTTTTTACCTTGGCCAATGGCATTACGATCCACGTTGCCTGCAAGGTGAAAAGAAACCAAGCAAACGCACCAAACAGGAATTGCCTTGAACTTATCTATCTATCCACATCCATCCAACCACCATGTCTCTGAGATATTGTGCCTCTGAGATATTTCCTGAACCCTCACTTGGTCTTTATCCACATTGACAAAGCCCTTGTTTTTATAAAGGCTATTGGAGTTGGTACCTAAATCAAACCCAAGAAACTGACCACTATTGCAGCTTATAAAACAATATGCTTTGGAGATGCCATCACATATCAGTTTATATTCCTAATGAAAAGTAAAATTATTTATCATAACACACATAGCCGTGTTTTAACTTTTTGTGTATTTATTTTAGCATGGTAACTTCAAAAAAAACCAGAACCAAAGTCGTATTAGATGTCACTGTTATGTTGATACATTGATTTAATATGTGAAATCAGCTTTGGATTATTACCATTTTTTAATCTTGGAAATACTCCAGCCGACTAATGTGGACTTCAGAACTTATTTGAAGGACTGCGTCATATGCGATTGTTTAACGGAACTTTTTGAAATAGAATTTGACCATCACCATTAAAGTGTTCAGCTGACCACGGCCGCTCAAACATCAGTGTTTCCATTCTTTAATCGAATCCATGTTTCCAAACTGAAACCATCAAAGGTCAGATTTGTACCGAAGCCCCAAATCTGAAGGTATAGGTTTATAACTTGAATTCCTGCCACTTAGGACAAAATTTAAAGATACTGATGCATTTTTTTTTCTATACAAAATTAAGGAAGAAGTCATTTCTCAGTAGACATAGAGGAATCTATGTTGTCAACGGGAGATGCTTTCAATAAATATCCAAGAAACAGCTATTTCAATATAAATGCTCCAGATGGCTTCATCCCAGCCCTCCCACCCCTCCACACTCTCCCTCGTTACTTACGCAAGTCTTTTTATATATACTAATGTGCACATGTCTCCCTCCAAGGGCTGATGCTTTTTAATAAGTGTAAAGGGGTATTTTTCTAACTTGACTTGGCAACTGATGAGAATAGCACGCACTCCCAACTGCCACCAGTATCAGGTGGCATTCACTGAGATTCATGGGGACTTTCATTTTGTGACTGGTTGAGAAGGGAAGATTTGGTTGAGATCAGAGTCCAGAAAATGCAGATAAACGAAGAGCACGAAGAGCCCTCTGGAAGAGGTAAGGAGGCAGCTATGACTTACCCAGTTCAGGGGCTCGGATTGGGTCTCTCTGGGGAACGGCCTGCAGGCTGCGACTTGACAGAAATTGTGTCATTAGGGACTTTGTGAAGCCCTGGGCAGAAGAAGGTCTGCTTCAGGTTCTGGGTGACAAAGTATGGCGTGGAGTGGGGCAAGAGCCATTCTCTCTTTTTTGCACAGGCTGCCATGACACAGCGAAGGCTGGTGTGTCCCCACCGAAGCCTGGGAACACAGAAGGTAGATTTTTCACAGAGAGCTCCACGGCCTGTGGCAGGAGTGAAACTTGCGAATGAATTTTTGAGACACACAGCTCCCTGCATGAAGCAGGTAGGAGGAGCAGAGGGCAGTCTTTGTCCATGGCACGTAGCCTGATTTTCAGCACATACATGGGTATCAAATTTAACAACCTGAGAGCAGCTGAAGCCAGCCGTAAATCACTAGTATCTGCCAGCTAAAGATCAGCCCCCTGGGGGTTCCAGAAATGCTCAGAGGACATTTTGAAAGTGGAAACGGGTTCCAGTCAGGGCGGACAAGGCAAGAACGAAAACGTTGGGTACTTGAAAATTCACTTGCCTATAAAACTGATGAGGTCTTCGTTGCATTAGCATTACCTAGAGATCAAGTTTAAGTGGAAAAAAAATATATACAGATTTACCTTGGGAATATCAACTGCCACCTGGAGGATGAGGAAAAGGGTGTTTTTGTTTTATTTGTTTCGTTTTTTTTTTTTTTTACAAGCAGAAATAACCCTAACCAATATCAGTTAGGAAGCCGTGTTTTGAACTAAGACATTACTAATAGTGTAGCTCTTAGATAACATTAGTATGTGAGCTCTAGTAGAAAGTTTGACACAGAGGGGTACCTGAGTGGCTCGGTTGGTTAAGCGTCTGACTCTTGATTTTGGCTCAGGTCATGGTCTCACAGTTTGTGAGTTCGAGCCCCGTGTCAGCTCTCTGCTGGCAGCGTGGAGCCTGCTGAGGGTCCTCTCTCTCTCTCTCTCTCTCTCTCTCTGCCCCTCCCCCATGCATGCATGCATGCTCTCTCTCTCTCTCAAAAATAAATAAACATTAAAAAAAAAAGAAAGTTTAACAAACATATGTGATGCCTTTTATAATAGAGTGGGATTTAATCAACCAATCTGGCAACCAGACCAGATATTTCATAGTTTCAGAATCAAAATTTTAAAGCACTATAGGACAAAGAAAAATTCATTCTTTCACTTAATAAGGTTCTTTTCCTGGAGAGTTATGGTTTATTGCAGAAAGTTTTAGTAGTTTTATTTTTAGGGCATTTAGAAGTCACAGCAAAAAAATGGAACATTTTCCTCAAAATTTTCCTAGTATACTTTCTCAATAATATTCTATTGTTTTCCCAGGGTACAGAGCTTATTAACAATTTGCACGAATGTACATTTATTTAGGTGCTGATTTTGCTAATATCCTCATCAGGGCTCCAAATCTCCAGGCATCACTCTTTCAATATATATCTCAAATTCTGTCACGCAATCTTCTACACCTCATTTTTCTCGAAGATAAAAAGGAGAACTTCCATTTGCATCATTGATTCCACAGAAGGATATCATGATATAGAATATATTCATGGAATTGTCAATTGCTGAGAATTTTTGGTGGCAGTGTGAGAATATTTCCAAAAGGATAAAGGAAATTTTGCTAGAAGTTCTGTGTCTGGAAACTTGGTTTATAAATTCTGTCACAAACTGTGTGATGATGAGTCTTAATGTCTCTGGGCCTCAGTTTTCTAAGAGAGAAATTGATATGAATAATGTTTTGTAAAGAGCAAATTACATGAAATACAAATCTTACGAGATTCTCCTTTTGTAAAGGGGCCTGCAGTCAAATAGGCCGTGTCAATGCCCGTTCCTCAAGTCTATATGACCATTATCACAAATCAACCCACTTATTTAATCATGGGATCCTTTCTTCAGGTTAATACCCAATAAAATCCAGATAAAACACTTTACCAAAGGCTAGATTAAACGATCCATATGTCTGTTTCCAACTAAAAAAAAAAATTCCTCAAGAATAATAGCTTTAGATCTTAGCAAAATTGCTGACAAATGACAAAATCATAAAACAAAATTAAAAGCAAGTGAAAACTTCAATAACGTAAGTGCATTTTTATTGTTACGGACCAATAGTAAAAGAAAGGATGATGATGTTAGGCTTTTATTTTTCAAAGTAACTTTTTTGGGGGCACCTGGGTGACTCAGTAGGTTAAGCATCTGACTTCTGCTCAGGTCATGATCTCATGGTTTGTGGGTTCGAGACCCACATCGGGCTCTGCACCGACAGCTCAGAGCCTGGAGCCTATTTCAGACTCTGCGTCTCCCTCTCTTTCTCTCTCTCTGCCCGCCCCCCTCCCCCACTTGTGTGTGCACGAACACTCTCTCTCTCTCTCTCACTTTCTCTCAAAAGTAAACAAATAAACTTAAGAAAACCTTTTTTTGTCCGGTATTATTTATACAATTAAAAACTTTTTGCACAGAAATGACGGTTTTCCCTCTGTGTCTAGCAAATATTGTCATTCTAGCAAATAATGTCATT
The DNA here is from genome assembly GCF_022079265.1 of Lynx rufus. NCBI lineage: Eukaryota > Metazoa > Chordata > Mammalia > Carnivora > Felidae > Lynx > Lynx rufus. The sequence continues at coordinate 23,503,078 of NW_025814867.1, read as the reverse complement.
CTGTTAATTTTTAGGCTGTTCTTTGACTACCGAACCTTTGGCTAGTCTTCAGCAGGGTGCAGCAAATGTAGGTAAATGGACATTTCAAACTTTCAGTGACTATTTCTTCAAGACAAAGCCATTAGCCTGTAGGAGCAGGAAGTCACCACACACACATATACTTATATATATCTTTTGCACTTGTACCAACTTCCTCGGGATGTTTGGCCAAACCATTCAACCACTCTGTGGCTTTGTCCACTGAACTAGAAAAGAACACTGTTTGATCTCATCGTCGTGACCCATAGTCATAATCTGTCCTGTCTGCCATGGCCAAACTGATTTGTGCACCTACGTGGATGTGCTGATGTAATCTTACTGGTTCCTCTCTGTTTAGTGAACTTTAGACTGAGAGGTAGGTTTTAGAGTGTGCCTTTAAATATAATCTGTTGAACAATGAGAAAAGCTTTGTTTTAGTTTAATTTCTATTTTCAGTATTGTTAAGAAATTGCTTCGATTTCAGTTTTGGCTGTTCAATGGGTTGTCTTTTGGAGGAGCCCTGATCTCTATGCTTAAGAAAAGGAATTTTTTTTAAAGAGTTGGGGGAGGGTGCCTGGATGCCTCAGTCGGTTAAGCATCCAGCTTCTTGATTTCAGCTGAGGTCATGATCTCATGGTTGTGAGATCGAGCCCTGCATCGGCTCTATGGACCTTGCTTAAGATTCTCTCTCTCTCTCTCTCTCTCTCTCACACACACACACACACTCTTCCCTCCCCCTGCTTGTGCTCACTCTCTCTTTCTCTTTTTAGAGAAAATAAAGGAAAAAATAGAGGAAGATTACTTTCCTTCTCTCTGAAGGAATAATTCGTCCTTGGTCCAAATAAAGCTCATGTTAAGATAGAAATTAGGTTTCAAACATTAGAATCATATAAAGCAAGAGCAAAAAAATCATACTTGAAGCCACAGTGTCCGAGAAGAGAAATCCCGCCCCCCCCTTCATTTTCTTCATCCTGGTGGTAAGCCCAGATCTGCTGTTACGAGGAAGTACTATCTTTCTTTTGTCTATTCTGTTAGAAAGGTACAAGCAGCATCGTCACAACCAGCAACGCGTACCTTTACGTCTAAAACACTTGTCTTCCCCTACAGTCTCTGGACACGGAGCCTTGCCTTCTGCCAGCACGCCACTGCGGGGAGTCTGTCCACCACTCTTTATACTGAGATTGAGCTTGTTTCAGAAACGTGTACAGATCTGATGTATGCCTTCAGCCAGTTGACTGCATGTTTTCATTACACGTGACTCCAGGTAGTTCCAGCATGCTATCAGATCATTTTTCATATTCTAGGATGCTGACCGGAGGATATTGATTTCCTTATTATCCCAAGATTACTGGAACCACTTTTGGCTTGAGAAGTATTTGAGTTAGAAAAGAGGAGAGGAGAGGAGAGGAGAGGAGAGGAGAGGAGAGGAGAGGAGAGGAAGGGGAGGGGAGAGGAGGGGAGGGAAGAGAAAGGGAAAGGGGAAGGGGAAGGGGAAGGGGAAGGGGAAGGGGAAGGGAGAAGGAAGGATGATTCTAAGCCAGATGGCAGAAGATAATGAAGAAAAGTGTCGTAATGAGATATAATTTACATAAATTAAAATGCACCTATTTTAAGTGGAACAATTTCAATGACTTTTGAAAAATTTATCAGTGTATCTACCACCACAATTGACAGAACACGTCCATCACCCCAAAAGATTCCTTTATGCCCCATTATACTTCATTACTCCCAACCTGCTGTCTCAAGTAATCATTAATCTGCTTTCTGTCACTATAGGTTGATTTTGCCTGTTGTTGAATTACGTATAAATGGAATCATTCAGTTTATAGTCTTTTATATCTGGCTTCTTTTCTTCAGTATGTTTTTGCAATTCATCCACACTGTAGTTATATACCCATAATTCATTTCTTTTTACTGCTGAGTAGTATTCCATAGCATGGATGTGCCAATTCATTTTTCCATTCACCGGCTAATGGCCATTGAGGTTGTTTAAAGCTCAGGGCTACTATGAATAAAGCCATTATGACCATTTGTGTAAAGTCTTTGTGTGGACATACACTTTCATTTCTTAAATAATCTTTTCTTTTTTTAGTTGCCAATTTTACGTTGCTTATTTATAGAGATCTAATTGATTTTTTTTGTTCATCTTGATTCCTGTGACCTTGCTAAACTCACTGTTTCTTGAACTTTTTTATTAGATTCCTTAGAATTACATTTAAAATATATATATTATTAAAGCTATTATCTGCGAGTAGGGACAGTTTAATCTCTTTCTTCCAATTTTATGCCTTTTAAATTTCTTTTTCTTACCCTATTGCAAAGAATAGGTGTGATGAGAGTGGACCTCCTTGCCTTTTTCCTAATAATAAAGCATTCTACCTTTCAACACTAAGTATGATGTTAGCTATAGATATTTTGTAGATGCCTTTTGCCAGGTGAAAGAATTACTTTCTGTTCCTAGTTTGCCAAGAATAGGATTTTTTAAAATGTTTTTCTGCACCCATATGATCACGTGGTTTGCCCCTTCAGACTGCTAATGGGGTGAATTGCACTGATTGATTGCCAAACATTGAAATAATTTGGCAATCTCTGGATAAACTCCACTTGTTTGTGATATATTGTTCTTTTGGCATATTGCTGGATTCAATTTGCTACTTTTTTTTGAGGATTTTTGTGTCAGGGTTCTTGGGAGATACTGGTCTGTAACTTTAACATACCTTTGGTTTTGCATGAGCATAATGCTAGTCTCATAAATTGAGCTGAGAAGTATCTTCTTCTCTTCTATTTTGTGGAAGAGATTGTGTACATTTGGTAAGGTTAATTCTTTCTTAAATGTCTGGTATAATTAAACAGTGAAATCACCTGGGCCTGGAGATTTAAATTTAGAATTTTTTTTTAACTCTGAATTCAGCTTTTTAAAAAATAACTATAGGGCTTTTTAGGTTGTCTGTTTCATCTTGGGTGAGTTTTAGCTGTTTGTGAATTTTAAGGAATTTGTACATTTTATCATAGTTGTCGAATTTATGTGCACGGAGTTGTTCGTAGCTTTCCCTCATGATCTTTTTGCCTTCTGCTGTGTTTGTGGTGATATCATCACTTTCATTCCTAATATGAGTGATATGTGTCTTTTTCTTTCTTTGTCATTCTTGCTAGACTTATGGATATTTTTAAGGAATCAGCTTTTGGTTTTATTTATTTTCTCTTTTTGTTTGTTTACTTTCACTTGTTTGATTTTTGCTTCCTACTACTTTCTTCCTTCTGCTCAATTGGGTTCATCTGATTCTTCTTTGTCTAGTTTCTATAGGTGGTAACTTAGGCTATTTCTCTGAGACCTTTATTTTCTAATATAAGCACTTACTGCTGTAAATTTCCCTCTAAGTACTGCTTCAGCTGCTCCTACAAATTTTAACATGCTGTACTTGTTCACTTCAAAATAGTTTTTAATGTTTTTTGAGACTTCTTCATTGACCATGGATTATTTCAGAGTGTGTTGTTTAATTTGTAACTGTTTGGAAATTTTCCCATCATCTTTCTGTTACCAGTTGCTAGCTTAATTCCATTATCTCTGAAGATATACTTTGTATAACTTTGATTCTCTCCAGTTTAGTCCTCCTTAATTTTTGACTTGTCGTCTAATCAGCAATTTCCATTCCAGTGAAACAAATATTCTAAATGTGGATATGTATACTGGAATTGATTAAAATCAAGTTGCTACAAGGCCTAAGTACCATGGGTAAAGATGCTTTTCCAGCATGTTTGCAATAAAAGTGAACTTTTTTTTAAATTTATCTTCGATTGAAAAATTTGCAAGAGACATTTTAAATATTGGAAACCTATGTTGTTCGGAGAGTCATGTGGATGATGTACTTTGGTTTGTACATAGAATTCCCATCCATCCCACCTCTACCCTACCCATTGTTGCCAGGAGGATAGGGAGTTTCGTGACAAGATCAGATTGTTAAAAAGAATTAAGCAACCCTGAAACTTTCTCTGGAATTTGAGTTTGAAGTGGGTGTCCTGGGAGAAATTTCACTCTATCTTATGGTAGTATTTTCCTCATTACAAGCTTTTCTACTCATGATTTATCTTTCATTAGTTGTAAGATGTGTTGGTATATTCACCATACTGTTCCAAAATCCCATGGTCTTTTGGAGGTGGTAATAGAACAGAATGAAAGATACAATGACATCTATGGGTGGGCTTTAATCTGCAAATCAGTAGACTATAGTATGGAGTTTTTAAGCGTGAAAACGATTGGGGCGCCTGGGTGGCTCAGTCTATCATCTGACTCTGATTTCCACTCGGGTCATGATCCCAGGTCGTGGGATTGAGCCCCATCTCAGTGGAGTGTGGAGCCTGCTTGGGATTCTCTCTGTCTTTCTCTGCCTCTCTCTCTCTCCTCTGCTTGCACACTCTCTCTCTGAAGTAAAATGATAATAATAATAATTTTAAAATGAATGAAAAGATCTTTATACCATGTGCCATACTTTCCTTGTTAACAGAATCTTACTTTAGACACTGGGGCATTCCAATCTTTAGTTCTTAAATTTCAATATGAATGCATCTCCTGATGTGTTGTTGATGTAAGAGTCTCCTTCAGAGATTTAGGAATTTGCATTTCTAAAAAGCACCCGTAGCCTTCCTCTCTGGACCACTCTATGAAAGCCATGGCTTTAATCAGTATGTGTGTCATTAATGCTCACAAGTAAGCAGTTATGTGAAATTTCTCCCGTTGGCCCGTTCCACCCACCCCTCACCCCCCACCCCCATCACATTTCTAGTAGTCCTGGGTTTTTCTGCTGTATTTGAAATTTTGTCAATAAAGGGACACTAAGAACAAGTACCACAGTGATGGAGATTTAACAAACCCAAGGCCAACTTGACACCAATGAGAGGTGGGAATCAGTGGATAAATACCTCAGTCTTTCCACCCAGAGGGGGGCAATTCTGAGCTTCATTCTTCCTGGTTCCTCTGAGTCTCTAATACATTACTGGCACCCAAATCTATGTCCTAGGGTTTGCTTTCATGGGAATCCAAAAGAAAAGAGGAGGAATTCAATACATATTTGTTGGGTAACTTTTTAAGTGTAGCTGTATAAAAAGAACACACAGCAAATAGAACATTAAATAGAAAAAATGCACTAAGACACTGAGAACTTCTGGATAAACACCTTCCACATCATTTTCCACCTCTCTCGCACCTCTGATATTTAGACTCCTTTTCCTGGGTCAGTAAGCAAGACTGTCCACCTTGAGCCATGAAGCCATTTGTTAAAAAAGAAACCCCTGTGCAAAGAAACAGAGCATCTTCCTGGTCTCCTTCAGCAATATTTCATGGCTTCTCTCATCAGATAATTTGTTTTTAAATGGGTTGGCTGTGTTTTTAATGACTTTTCTTTTGTTCTGACCTCATTCAAGACAGGATTCAGGGTCACAGTTCTTTGAATGAGATTGCCCATTGGTTTTCTCTTCCTCCTGACTAAATAACTGTTTCTTCACACGTTTCCTTTCATTCAATTAGTAAGATGTAGGCTTCAATTAGTCAGCCATTATCACCACAATGTATAATAAACCACTCAAAAACTCAGTGGCATTTAACACTAAATATTTATTCTTATGGTCATGAGTCTGTAGTTTCACCGTGAAATCAGCTAATCTAGGGTTGGCTAGCTGGGCTCTGCTTCAGTCTGAGTGTTTGGCTGAGCTTGGTTCCTCATGGTGAGGTGGACCCAGATATGATCATGTTTGTTTATACTGGGCTTCCGGCCGAAGGGAAGTAGTTACTCAAGATGTGGAAGGCTTCTGCTTGCGTCAAGACAACTAACACATTGACCAAAGCAGGTCCATGGTCAAGCCCAAAATCAAGGGGTGGGAGAATGTACTTGGCCACAGCAAGGGTGTAAGATGCAAGTCGTATCCCATAAGAATCAGGAATTGTAACCAATAACTCAATCTCCCACAGAGTTCTGGCTGATTGGGATGATGAATGGTCTTGTTTGGTGGTTCTCAAATTGTGATCTAGAAACCTGTGTGAGTTCCTGAGATCCTTTAAGCAGTCTGCAAGGTTGAAACTATGTTCATAATAATAATAATAATGTGATATTATCTGACTAATTTACTCTTCTTTTCTCACGAATGTGTAGTGTAGTTTTTCAGAGTGTATGAGATATAATAACATGGCAACAGATTGGCTGTAGAAGTAAATCCAGCTGTCTTCTGAGGAGGTAGATATTTTTTAATGTTTATTTTTGAGAGAGAGAGAGAGAGAGACAGAGACAGGGCACGAGTTGGGGAGAGGCAGAGAGAAAGGGAGACACAGAATCCAAAGCAGGCTCCAGGCTCTGAGCTGTCAGCACAGAGCCTGACTCAGGGCTTGAACTCACGAACCGCGAGATCATGACCTGAGCTGAAGTCAGACACTTAACCGACTGAGCCACCCCGGGCTGCCCTTATGAGGTAGATACTAAAGGCATGTGCAAAATGTAAAACAATGCTACTATTTTCAATAATTACTTTCAAATATATGGTAATTTTAAAGAAAAAGATATCATTTACATTAACACGTCATGACTTTATAATTGACATTTTAATGAATTTATAAATAAATATGTTTAAATGTCTCAGTTACTTATTTAGTTTATTTTTAAAATATTCTTTAGAATTTTTTTTAAAGTTTATTTATTTATTTTTGAGAGAGAGGGAAAGATTGAGAGAGCGCAGTGGGGTAGGGGCAGAGAAGAGGGAGAGAGCAGGCTGACAGCCCAAGCTGACAGCACAGAGCTCAATGCGGGGCTCAAACTCATGAACCATGAGATGATGACCTGAGCTGAAATCAAGAGTCGGACCCCGAACCAACCGAGCCACCCCGGCGCCCCTAAATGTCTCAGTTTTAATGCCAAATATAAATAGTAATAGATACAATCTATACAAACGAAAGCTGTATAGTGTATTTTCATTCTTTCCCCGCTTTTTTTATTGTGGTGAAAAACACGTAACCTAAAATTTACCATCCTAACCATTTTCAGTGTGAAGTCAGTAGTATATTTGCAATGTTGTGAAAAAGGTCTCCCAAACCCTTCACGTTGCAAGTCTCAAACTCTGTACCCGTTAAAAAACAACTCTCCTTTCCCCCTCTCCCCCAGCCCCTGGTAACCATCATTCTGTTTGATGTTTCTGTGAATTTGACTACTTTAAACACATCTTTTAAGTGGAATTACGCAGTGTTTTTCTTTTTATGACTGGTTTATTTCACCTAGCATAATGCTGTAACATCACATTACAGGATTTCCTTCTTTTTTAAAGACTGAATAATATTCCAGTGTGGTGTGTGTGTGTGTGTGTGTGTATCTATATATCTATATCACCTATATCATCTGTGTCATTTATATAATCTATATCTATATATCTGTATCTATACCTATATTATGTGAGATATATATGTATATATATCCATTCATCCACCAATGGACATTTGCATTGCTTCCACCTCTTGGCTATTGTGAATAGTGTTGCTGCAAAGAGAGGTATGCAAACATCCTTTGACCCTGATTTCAATTCTTTGGGATTTATACCCAGAAGCGGAACTGCTAGATTTTATGGTAGTGTGTGTTTTTTTTTTAATTTATTTATTTATTTTGGGAGAGAGAGAGAGAGGGAGCGTGTGTACACAGGCGGGGAGGGGCAAAGAGAAAGGAGAGGGAGAATCCCAAACAGTCTCTGTGCTGACAGTGGAGCTCAGTGTCATGAACCTGTGAAATCGTGACCTGAGCTAAAAACAAGAATCAGACATGTAGCCAACTGAGACTCGCAGGAAGCCCTAAATTGCATAGTGGTTCTATTTTTAACTCAATAATGTATTTTTAACTAAGTTGTTTTATTTTGAGATAATTGTAGTTTCATATGCAGTGATAAGAAATAATACAGGGAGATCTATGCACTCTTTACCCAGTTTTCCCGATGGTAAAGTTATAGCACAATATCTCAGAGATGACATTGACGTTGATACAATGAAGGTACAGATCATTTCCATCAACACAAAGAGCCCTCATGATGCCCTTTTATAGTTACACTCACTTCCTTTCCATCTCCTCATTAACCTTTGCATTGACTGTTCTTTCTGTACTTGAAAAATATTGTGCCATTTTCTTTTGGTCTCCGTGGTTTCTGATGAGATATCTGCTGTTTTTCAAAATGTTTCCCTCTGTATGTCAAGCGTTATTTCTGTCTTGCTGTGTCAAGATAATTTCTTTGATTTTAGTTTTCAGAAGTCTGATCACAATGCGTCTTGGATTTCTTTGTGTTTATCATATTTGGTGTTTGCTCAGCATATTGAATCTGTAGTTTATGTCTTTTGGAAGTATTTGGTCATTATTTCAATTACTTTTTCAGCCTTGCCTTCTTGCTCCTATATTCAGTTTTTCTATTTCAGTTATTGTGCATTTCAGTTCTAACATTTCCACTTGGTTCTTATTGATATCTTCTATACCTTTGGTGAAACTTTCTACTTCTTAAATTTGTTTCAAATATGTTTGTAATTGCTCACTAAAGCATTTTTATGACTGCTTTAAAATCTTTGTTGGATAATTCTTATATCTGTAGGCTTAGTGTTTGTATCTATCTATTGATTGTCCTTTTTACACCCTGTTTGAGATTTTTCTGGGTTTTGGTATGATTAGTTTTTTTAACTGAAGTCTGGATAGTTTGCCGAATTTCTGGATCTTATTTAAGTCCTCTGTGTTAGCTAACTTTTTTTTGGCACTGATTTGGCAAGGGAAAAGTGGCTACCTCCTTACTATTATCAGGTTGAGGGTAGAAGTCCAGCTTCCCCACTGCCTTTCACTGAAATCTGGTGGGGTTCTCTTCATTATTGCTGGATGGGGACGGGGGTTCCAGTTCCCCACCAAAATTCCAGTGATACCTGCCTGGCTGGGAGAAGTAAGAGTACCTCACATAGCCTCCATTGATGCCATTTTTGGCATGGAGGAATGCTTTGTCACCCATGGGCAGTGACTATCCACTAGACTCCCTCTGACATCACCCCAGCAGTGAGGCTGGGGCACCTGGTTACAGTCTCTTGAGAGTGGACATCTAGACCCTCCACTCAACTTTGCCAGCCTGAGAGGGGTAGGGTACGGTAGGGTACAGTTTTTTTTTTTATGTGGTGGAGTAGGACAGTTATTATCTAAAACTTTTCTGTTTACCAGGTTGTCCCCTTTCTTTTCCTTTGGCCAGAGAGAACAGGCTTTCAGAGCCTTCTTTTTAGCGTGTGTATTGGCATTTCTGGATTCCTTCCCTCTTCAGCTCCAAGACTGGGATATATGAGGCAAAAAGGGAACCCAGGGCATGTACCACTATGTTCTTTGTGTCCTGAGATCCCTAGGTGGTCTGCCTTCTTGCCACCTTTTGGAGTCTTTTAGTGTTTGTTTTATGTATAACATCAGAGTTTTTATTGTACCCAGCAAGAGGAATAAGGAAAAGTATGCCTACCCAACATCCCGGAAGTGGAGGACTCAATAATTTTTACAAGGATAAAAAGTCCTGAGACCAAAAGGTTGGGCAACTGCTGATTACATTTAACAGTTCTCAGGTTTTGGATTTCGTGGATCTATAAAACAAAATAAAAAAGATTTTAAAAGGTAGTCTTAATAAGGTTGCTTTCTATTCATTGTACCACACAAAATGGTAAAAAACAAACGGTCTTCTCATAATTTATCACCACCTTTTCACAAAAGAACTGCATTACCACCAAAAAGTAAGAAACCAAAAATCTCAGAAGTTGCAATCCTTCAAAATGTACAAATAGCACATTACAAAAAATTTTACCTTCACAGTCTTTTTTATGTACCTCAACTCCCTCAGGTCCACTGGAAACTCAATTTTACATAAGCACCAATGGAGAGACAAGCATGCTGGAGCTCCTTCTCTGGTCGACCTCTCTGACAGTGGTGGTTTTAAACTCAAACTAGGTGGCCTATTGTAAGGAAACTATACAAATTGATTAAATGAAATTCTCTCTAGATTCATTTTGTGGGTTTGCAGAGAAAAGTACCTTTTTACGCTTGAACTAGAAAATCAAGCTGCTTGCTTCATGTAGGAAATTGCCACATATACCCATATATACCCAGATTCGGGGATAATTGTCCAATATGGTACTGCAAATAGGTCCGTGAGAAGGACTGTAATGGCCGAAGCTTCTTGTTATTTTGGGATAGATGTTTATTACAAGCTTTTGTTTCTTATGTTTTTCCTCATGTTTTTACCTAGAGGCTGTTGTAATAGGCGTAGTTTTAATAGCAAATAAATAAATAAAGTATTGGGTCCAATCCAGATAGAATTGGGCTCTGCAGTTGTTCTCTCCTACACACACTCACAGCATTACTCAGTTTCTGCAGGCTTCATGAGCCCAAGAATTAAGAGAGATTTGGACAAGGCCCTTTGCTCCTCCTGGGTTCTCCAGCGGTCAGTGGAATGTTCCTCCAGGACGTGGCACTCAACCATTGGGTCTACAGAAATAGGCTTTCTGAAATAGTGGAGGTTCTGTATATAAGAAGACATTATTTAAGTCCTTGTGGTCTTGGTTTCTTTAACAGAACTCTCTTTAGATTGAATCATTCCCCAAAGGGCCATCAAGCCAAGTGTCAATTTAATCTCAAATCCTCAAAGGAAAAGCTTACAGTTGTCAATGGTGTGTCCTTCTCAAGTTGGAAATAAGACAGCTCTAGCTTTCTGCTAGGCCAGGAAGCATTGATTGCAGGAGAGAGCAAATGCTCGTACAGTCTAATCAATCTCACAGAGCAGATGGATGTGGCAATTAGTGCAAAGACAATTTTGCCAAGAATATTAACACTTCTTAAGTTTATCAAGAAAGGGTGAAGTTTCTAGTCAATAATTTTCTAAATTTATAGAAGACTTACTGGTGAACAACAGGGTGTGGGATGTCTAGTCTTATGCTTTTGCACAGGCCAACGAGGTAACTAGTAGAAACGAAAGAATTGGGTTCTTTGTACACATCCAGTGAGACTGTGGAGTTGAGAACAAATGAGTTCTATTTAATATATGCTCTAACTCTTGTAAAAAAATACTGAAATGATTATTTTGTTTTGATACAAATTACTCAGAAAACTGCTTTAATTCTTTACCTTTCCAAACCTTGGCGCAGTTCAGTGATCTAGAACAGGGGTTGACAAACATTTTCTATAAAGGGCCAGAGAGTAAATATTTTAGGCTTGATGGCCATATGGCCTCTTTCATAGCCATGCTAATTCTTCTGTTGTAGCACAAAAGCGGCCACAGAGAATATAAATCAATGGGCATGGCTATGTTCCAATAAAACTTTATTTATAAAACAAGTGGCAACACAGATTTGGACCATGGACCATAGACTGCAGAAGTCTGATCCAGGGCTTTGATATGATCATTTGATCTCCTCTAATATTATAGATAGAATACTTTCTTTTTTCCAAAATCAGGGCACTTATTAGAAGCAGCAAACTTTAAAAAGGAGTGCTTCTAGAATCATTGAAAGAGGTCAGTTTCCATAATTTCCTTTTTACTCATAATAGGGAAATATTCATGAGGTATGCTTCCCCTTTGAGTGATCTCACTTGCCATCCAAAGACTTCTTATATCCTCCCTAACATCTTTGTCCTTTTTTCCCTGAGTCCCTCTTCCTTCTTTTAGCTCTCTTCTCTTTTTTCCTTAGTTTCTTTTGCACAACCCTCCCCCTACTCCCTTTCCACATTTCAACTTCGTTTTAGTCAAATAGGATTTTGTAACATTGCCTAACAACCTAACCAAGAATTGAGTGTTAAAACTATCAACGCTTAGTAAGGATAAAGCAGTGAGTGCCAAGGCAAAAATGATAGCTACTTTTTGAGAGGTGAAAGAGCTTTTGAGAGATATATTCACTAGGGCCAGTTACATAAATTCTCTGTGTTTCAGTTTAATTATCAATAATCTATTGATAATAATGTATCTACCTTATATGGTTGTTATACAGATTAAGTGAATTTGTATTGTAAAGGGCTTAGAACACTGCTAGCATTTAAGTTCAGGAACAAGGCAAAGGTATCTTCTCTCCCCATTTTTATTCAACATTGTACTGGATGTTCTAGAAAAAGAGAAGAGAAGAGAAGAGGAGAAGAGAAGAGAACAGAATAGAAGAGAAGAGAAGAGAAGAAAGTAGGTATTTAGATTGCAAAGAAGAAATAAAGCCATTTTTATTTTTAGATGACATGATAATCTGTGTAGGAAACATGATGGAATCTAGGAAAAAGCTCCTAGAACTAAGTGAATGTAGGCTAGGTTGCAGGATAAAAGATCAGTATACAAAAAAAAAAAAAATGAATTCTGTATCCATATTCTAGGAACAAACAATTAGAAATCAAAAATTCTAAAAATATATGTGATGGAATAAAAAATATGAAATAGTTTAGGGGTAAATCTGAAAAGATACGCTAGAACTGTATATTGCAAACCATAAAACATTGCTGAGAGAAAGTAAAGAAAACCTAAATAAATGAAGACGTATATAGTGCTCAAGGATCTGAAGATTCAATATTGTTAAAAGGCTCTTTTGCAAAATTGTCTATGGAGTTAAAGCAATCTCAGTCAAAATTCAGCAGATGTGTTTTTTTCTTGTAGAAATTGACAAGCTGAATCTAGAATTCACAGGGAGATGAAAAGACCCAGAATCACCAAGACAATTTTTAAGAATAATAAAATTTGAAGACTCTAGATTACCTAGATCACTTGAATTTAAGACACGTAGAGCTAATCAGAACAGCATGGTCTTGGTGGAAAGGTTGATAAAAGTGAGAAAATAAATTTTAAAAAAGTCCAGAAGTGACACACACATGTATGGTCAATCGATTTTGGACAAAAGTGCAAATGTAATTAGGTGGAAAAAGAATAAGCTTTTAAACAAATGGTACTGGAATAATTGGAAATGCTTATGGAAAAAAGAAAGAAAGAACAAATTTTGATCCACACCTTGACACCTTATACCGTATATAAAAATTAGCTCAAAATAGATCATACTTAAAACTATGAATCTTCGAAAAGAAAAGAAAAAACTTTTGTGACCTTGGATTCCGCAAATATAACACTAAAAGCAAGACTTTTAAAGGCAAAAACAAAATTGTTAAATTGGACTTCACCTAAAATCTTTCTGGTTTCAAAGGACACTATTAAGAGAATGAGAACATAAGCCATAGACTGAAATACTATTTGCAAATCACATATCTGACAAAGGACTTGTAACCAAAATATATAAAGGACTCTCAAAAGTCAGTAATAAGAAAACAAACAACCAATAAAAAAAATTGGTAAAAGAACAAACCCTTCATAAAGAAGATACATGGATAGCAAATCACATGAAAAGATATTCAGTGGGAAATGCAATTTATTACAGAAATGCAAATTAAAATTGTGAGGTATCACTGCACACCTATTGGATGTTTAAAATTAAAAAGTCTGACCATATCAAGTGTCGGCAAAGATCTTAATTGATGAAACAAATTGCACTATATCTCAATAATATACTCACTATATACTCAAAAATAAACAAACTGAACGTGGATCAATCTTATAATAATTATGCTTAGCGAAAGAAGGTGGACAAAAGTGAGTACCTTCTAAATTCTATTTATATAAAACCTTAGAATATGCAAACTAATTTATAATGACAGAAAGCAGATCCGTGCTTTCATGGGCATGGTGATTAATGAGGATGGGAAGGTGGGAGGGAGGAATTATTACAAAAAGGCACAAGGAAACTACTGGGATAATGGACATGTTCGTTGTGTTCCCAATCATGTGGGTGTATAAATATACACACATATCTGTATGTGTGTGCATATGTGTGTGTGAAAACTTATCAGTCTGTGTACTTTAAGTGTATGCAGTTTATTGTATGTCAATTGTACCTCAATAAAGCTGTTGCCTACTCTAATAAATTGTGTAGGATCTCATGATATGCATTTCTGTGTGTCAAATATTCTTGTCAATTTGTGTTATTTTCTATCCAAATTTTTATATGTTTTGTTTTATTTTTTCTTTTTTGTGCCATGATATTGCAGCACATATAGAAGGCTTGCTAATTCTTTTTGTAATAAGATGGGGTACAGAAAGACACACAAATACAAAAATGTCATATTTCAGCAGGACCATGAGATGCTATAGGCTAACAAAAGTCTCTACATGTGTCCATTTATTTTTTTTCCTTTTTTTTTTAAATGTTTATTTATTTTTGAGACAGAGAGAGACAGAGCATGAACGGGGGAGGAGCAGAGAGAGAGAGAGTGAGACACAGAATCCGAAGCAGGCTCCAGGCTCTGCGCTGTCAGCACAGAGCCCAACGCGGGGCTCGAACTCCCGGACCATGAGATAGTGACCTGAGCCAAAGTCAGACGCTTAACCAACTGAGCCACCCAGGGGCCCCTGCATGTGTCCATTTAAAAAGCCCCACTAAAAGGATTGTCCACGGGATATGGGTCTCATTCCTTATTATGTGTCCAATATTTCTTCCAAATTATCTGATCTCATTCATTCACAAACCAAACATAGATTTCCATGTCAGGATTGGAGTCATACAAACACAGGATAGTGAATTTACTTGCTATCATACAGTTGATTATAACTATAGTTTAAACATCGTATGAAAAACTGTAGCTAGAAAGTTCTACTGATGTTCGATGTGGTGTTTCCTCTCTATATTACAATTTTTTTCTTAAGTGTTCAATAGAATAGCTTATTTTCAGAATCATCCTGACGCAGTCTGACATTTGAGGGGTTTGATTTTATTTGATGCATTACTCTTTTTAAAAAATAGGATAGATGCCAGATGCCTCTATGAACTTACGTTTATAGCATAAGTCTACTGGACTCTACCAATTGGAATTAATTGTGAATTAACTTAATGTAGTTTGAGATGCAGGAATGATCGACTGCAATTAACTTTTTATTATGTTATTTCTGGTTCTTGAAACGGTAGCCCCAATTTAGAGATTTTTTTTTCTCCCCAGGCTTAGATTTCCGTCCTTTTTAGTGTAGCCTTCATGGGCACCTTGCAAATAGGTTACCTCACTATTTTTCAGGTCTACTGTGGTAGCCACTTCTTCATTTCTCTGCTTCTCACCTGTGTCTGTCTATTTATTTGTTTAAGATGTCAAAGGAAAATGAAAAGTAACACCGCAAAATACCACCTTGAAAAAGAAGATGCCAACAAATTCTTTTCTGCACCTGAAGCTTTTAATTCTTTAATCCACTATGGAATGTTGCTTAATTACATATTTTATTATGCATAACTGAAAATTATGTACTTTAGTTTCAACAATGATATGAAAGCACGTATTGTTTATAAATAAAGAGAGGCTGGTTTGTCCCTTTTTTTCTTATGTTACAAATATTTGTGGAATTCTCACAGGCTCTCTTTCTAAAATTGGCTTTTTGAGAATTCCCAGAGAGTTCCGAGGAAAACTTCATTTTTTTTCTCCAGAAATCAGAAAATTCATTACTTTGTAAAAAGTGAGATGATGCCAGAACATCATTATGGGAAAAAG